>NW_027596901.1:112500-132385 GCF_964194155.1 Cetorhinus maximus
GGTCAGGGGGCGCGGGGCGAGGATGGCGAGGTCAGGGGGAACGGGGCGAGGTCAGGGGGCGCGGGGCGAGGATGGCGAGGTCAGGGGGAGCGGGGCGAGGATGGCGAGGTCAGGGGGAGCGGGGCGAGGTCAGGGGGCGCGGGGCGAGGATGGCGAGGTCAGGGGGAACGGGGCGAGGTCAGGGGGCGCGGGGCGAGGATGGCGAGGTCAGGGGGAGCGGGGCGAGGATGGCGAGGTCAGGGGGAGCGGGGCGAGGTCAGGGGGCGCGGGGCGAGGATGGCGAGGTCAGGGGGAGCGGGGCGAGGGGCGAGGATGGCGAGGTCAGGGGGAGGATGGCGAGGTCAGGGGGAGCGGGGCGAGGATGGCGAGGTCAGGGGGAGGATGGCGAGGTCAGGGGGAGCGGGGCGAGGATGGCGAGGTCAGGGGGAGCGGGGTGAGGATGGCGAGGTCAGGGGGCGCGGGGCGAGGATGGCGAGGTCAGGGGGCGCGGGGCGAGGATGGCGAGGTCGGGGGAGCGGGGCGAGGTCAGGGGGCGCGGGGCGAGGTCAGGGGGCGCGGGGCGAGGATGGCGAGGTCAGGGGGAGCGGGGCGAGGATGGCGAGGTCAGGGGGAGCGGGGCGAGGTCAGGGGGCGCGGGGTGAGGATGGCGAGGTCAGGGGGAGTGGGGCGAGGATGGCGAGGTCAGGGGGAGCGGGGCGAGGTCAGGGGGCGTGGGGCGAGGATGGCGAGGTCAGGGGGAGCGGGGCGAGGATGGCGAGGTCAGGGGGAGCGGGGCGAGGATGGCGAGATCAGGGGGAGCGGGGCGAGGATGGCGAGGTCAGGGGGAGGATGGCGAGGATGGCGAGGTCAGGGGGAGGATGGCGAGGTCAGGGGGAGCGGGGCGAGGATGGCGAGGTCAGGGGGAGCGGGGCGAGGTCAGGGGGCGCGGGGCGAGGATGGCGAGGTCAGGGGGAGCGGGGCGAGGATGGCGAGGTCAGGGGGAGCGGGGCGAGGTCAGGGGGCGCGGGGCGAGGATGGCGAGGTCAGGGGGAGCGGGGCGAGGATGGCGAGGTCAGGGGGAGCGGGGCGAGGATGGCGAGGTCAGGGGGAGCGGGGCGAGGTCAGGGGGAGCGGGGCGAGGTCAGGGGGCGCGGGGCGAGGATGGCGAGGTCAGGGGGAGCGGGGCGAGGTCAGGGGGCGCGGGGCGAGGATGGCGAGGTCAGGGGGAGCGGGGCGAGGATGGCGAGGTCAGGGGGAGCGGGGCGAGGTCAGGGGGCGCGGGGCGAGGATGGCGAGGTCAGGGGGAGCGGGGCGAGGACGGCGAGGTCAGGGGGAGCGGAGCGAGGACGGCGAGGTCGGGGGGAGCGGGGCGAGGACGGCGAGGTCAGGGGGAGCGGGGCGAGGACGGCGAGGTCGGGGGGAGCGGAGCGAGGACGGCGAGGTCGGGGGGAGCGGAGCGAGGTCGGGGGGAGCGGAGCGAGGACGGCGAGGTCGGGGGGAGCGGAGCGAGGTCGGGGGGAGCGGAGCGAGGTCGGGGAGTGGGGAGAGGCTAGAGAGAGTGGAGGGGGGGGGAAATGGGGGGGGAATGGAGTGGGGGGGAAATGAGGGGGGGGGAATGGAGTGGGGGGGGAATGGAGTGGGGAATGGAGGGGGAGAGAGGGGGGGAATGGAGGGGGAGAGAGGGGGGGAATGGAGGGGGAGAGGGGGGGAATGGAGGGGGAGAGAGGGGGGGAATGGAGGGGGAGAGAGGGGGGGAATGGAGGGGGAGAGAGGGGGGTAATGGAGGGGGAACAGAGAGAGGGGGGGTGCTGGGGAACAGAGAGAGGGGGGGGCTGGGGAGCAGAGGGGGGGGTGGCTGGGGAGCAGAGGGAGGGAGGGGGGCTGGGGAGCAGAGGGAGGGAGGGGGGCTGGGGAGCAGAGGGAGGGAGGGGGGCTGGGGAGCAGAGGGAGGGAGGTGGGGGTAGCAGAGGGAGGGAGGGGGAGCGGAGGGAGGGAGGGGGCTGGGGAGCAGAGGGACAGAGAGAGAGAGAGGGGGGCTGGGGAACAGAGAGAGAGAGAGAGAGAGGGGGCTGGTGCACAGAGACAGACAGAGAGAGAGAGAGAGGGGGCTGGTGCACAGAGACAGACAGAGAGAGAGAGAGAGGGGGCTGGTGCACAGAGACAGACAGAGAGAGAGAGTGGGGGGGCTGGGGCACAGAGAGGGAGAGAGGTTGGGGGCTGGGGAACAGACTGGGCGATGAGGGAGGGAGGGAGGGTGAACCTGGGTGATGAGGGAGGGAGGGTGAGCCTGGGCGATGAGGGAGGGTGAGCCTGGGCGATGAGGGAGGGTGGGCCTGGGCGATGAGGGAGGGTGAGCCTGGGCGATGAGGGAGGGTGAGCCTGGGCGATGAGGGAGGGAGGGAGGGTGAGCCTGGGCGATGAGGGAGGGTGAGCCTGGGCGATGAGGGAGGGAGGGAGGGTGAGCCTGGGCGATGAGGGAGGGTGAGCCTGGGCGATGAGGGAGGGTGAGCCTGGGCGATGAGGGAGGGTGAGCCTGGGCGATGAGGGAGGGAGGGAGGGTGAGCCTGGGCGATGAGGGAGGGTGAGCCTGGGCGATGAGGGAGGGTGAGCCTGGGCGATGAGGGAGGGAGGGTGAGGCTGGGCGATGAGGGAGGGAGGGTGAGGCTGGGCGATGAGGGAGGGAGGGAGGGTGAGACTGGGTGATGGGGGAGGGTGAGCCTGGGCGATGAGGGAGGGTGCGATGAGGGAGGGAGGGAGGGTGAGCCTGGGCGATGAGGGAGGGAGGGAGGGTGAGCCTGGGCGATGAGGGAGGGTGAGACTGGGCGATGGGGGAGGGTGAGACTGGGCGATGGGGGAGGGTGAGCCTGGGCGATGAGGGAGGGAGGGAGGGTGAGCCTGGGCGATGGGGGAGGGAGGGAGGGTGAGCCTGGGCGATGAGGGAGGGAGGGAGGGTGAGCCTGGGCGATGAGGGAGGGTGAGCCTGGGCGATGAGGGAGGGTGAGCCTGGGCGATGAGGGAGGGTGAGCCTGGGCGATGAGGGAGGGAGGGAGGGTGAGCCTGGGCGATGGGGGAGGGTGAGCCTGGGCGATGAGGGAGGGAGGGAGGGAGGGTGAGCCTGGGCGATGAGGGAGGGAGGGAGGGAGGGTGAGCCTGGGCGATGAGGGAGGGTGAGCCTGGGTGATGAGGGAGGGTGCAGTGGGTACTGGGGGCAGTGGTGCAGGGAAGGGATGAAGTGCGGAGATTTCTGGTGGATATTTATAACCTGTGTAAATCTGCAGATTAAATTCTGCAGCATTGATCCTCCTGCAGATGGACCATAAATATCGAGACGCTGGGTATTGTGGAAAGTGCAGCTGTGCAGACGCAATTCCCCATTCCCCTCTCCCTCTCGTTTCCCATCTCTCTCTCTCTCTCTCTCTCTCTCTCTGTCTGTCTGTATCTCCGCTCCCTCCCTCCACACCCTGAATACAGAGAGAGAGAGAGAGAGAGAGAGAGAGATGGGGATGCGACATCTGTCCTGTAAGATGAGTATCTGGGTCAGTTTGTAATCCAAATACCCTCTGCGGAGTAGAGGTGACCTACCCCATCCATCCATCCCCCCCACCTTCCCCCCGGCCGTGTCACGCGGCTAATCGCGGAAATTAATCTTTCATCCCTGTGCCGCCTTTGCGGAATTGCCGAGACCGTCGATTCGAAACCTGTCTCCCCGCAGCCTGTCTTTGGTGTTTCCTGGGCAAACGCGACAGTGCAGCGCAGGGAGGGGTGACCATTCAGCCCATCAAACCTGTGCTGGCTCTTTGAAGGAGTTGTGCACTTAAGCCGCACTCCCCTGTCCTGCTCTTTCCCCCCCTCCCCTCCCCCCACCCCCCGTAACCCCTGCAGAGCCTGAGGTGAACGTGTGATGATTTAACCAGTTCTAACCCTCTGATTAATGGTTTAAAAGCGAATACTGTAGGATGTCCCTGATCCCTGCAGTGGGCTACATGCTGAAATTTCTGTTGTGAAATTCGCCCTTGAGGCGAATTGTTTCTGGATGGGTTGGCGCTCTGTGTCTGTCTGTCCGTCGATGGTGTCTTTTTTATTCATTCACGGGATGTGGGCGTCGCTGGCTGGGCCCAGCATTTATTGCCCCCTCCCCTAATTGCCCCTTGAGAAGGGGGTGGTGGTGGGTGAGCTGCCTTCTTGAGCCGCTGCAGTCCCCGTGCGGTGCAGGTACACCCACGGCGCTGTTAGGGAGGGAGTTCCAGGATTCGGACCCAGCGACGGTGAAGGAACGGCCGATATATTTGGGTGGAGAGTGGGGTGTCAGTTCCCGCAGACTGTTCCTCTTCTCCCCCTCTCTCCCCCACCCCCACCCTCACCCAAGAAGTATTCATCACTAGAAACAATCCCACACTCTGCATCCGACTCCCAGTATCTGTGTCTGTGCCGCGTTTATAGGCGTCTTTACCTCTCTCCAAACCACCGCAGGGATGTCCTTGGGGAGGCAGTGGGGTGGGGGCACATGATGGTTTATTCTGGGGGTGGGAGGGTGGGTATGGGGGTATCATTCGGGGCTGGCCAGAGATTTTTTTGGGGTGGGGGTGGGGGTGGTATGGGTGGGGGACATGGGGGTGGCTCTCACTCTGTGTCCTCTGGGTTGAACTGACGCAGAGAATGGGCCAGGAATGATTGAAGCTGTCTCCACCTTCCCCCGTCTCCGTGTCCGAACACGGGGAACCTGTGACCTCTGCTCCATTGCCCCATCTTCTTCTTCTTTTTCAATTGCAAAGTTCACTGTGCCTGGCCCTCTGGGTGTGGGTAACTGCTCTTCCTGCCTGTTTGTCAGCTGCTGTTTAAATCATACACCCAACTGCAGCACTCACACCGCACAAAATCATCACTTCATCAATCGACAAATCGACCGTTGGGTTTTGTGCTGCCTCTGCCTGTGTCTCTGTATCTCTGTCTCTGTCTGCCTGTGTCTCTGTCTCTGTCTGTCTGTGTGTGTGTCTCTGTCTCTGTCTGTCTGTGTGTGTGTCCCTCTCTCTGTCTGTCTGTGTGTGTCTCTGTCTCTGCCTGTGTGTGTGTCTCTGTCTCTGCCTGTGTGTGTGTCTGCCTCTGTCTCTGTGTGTGTGTGTGTGTGTGTGTGCCTCTGTCTCTGTCTGTGTGTGTGTGTGCCTCTGTCTCTGTGTGTGTGTGTGTGTGTGTGTGTGTGTGTGCCTCTGTCTCTGTCTGTGTGTGTGTGCCTCTGTCTCTGTCTGTGTGTGTGTGTGTGCCTCTGTCTGTGTGTGTGCCTCTGTCTCTGTCTGTCTGTGTGTGTGCCTCTGTCTCTCTCTGTCTGTGTGTGTACCTCTGTCTCTCTCTGTCTGCCTCTGCCTGTGTGTGTCTCTGTCTCTCTCTGTCTGCCTCTGTCTGTGTGTACCTCTGTCTCTGTCTGTCTGCCTCTGTCTGTGTGTGTCTCTGTCTCTCTCTGTCTGCCTCTGTCTGTGTGTACCTCTGTCTCTGTCTGTCTGCCTCTGTCTGTGTGTGTCTCTGTCTCTCTCTGTCTGCCTCTGTCTGTGTGTCTCTGCCTCTGTGTGTGTCTCTGTCTCTCTCTGTCTGCCTCTGTCTGTGTGTGTCTCTGTCTCTCTGTCTGTGTGTGTGTGTCTCTGTCTCTGTCTCTGTGTGTGTGTCTCTGTCTCTCTCTGTCTCTGTCTGTCTGTGTGTGTGCCTCTGTCTCTGTCTGTCTGTGTGTGTGCCTCTGTCTCTGTCTGTCTGTGTGTGGTCTCTGTCTCTGTGTGTGTGTCTCTGTCTCTCTCTGTCTCTGTCTGTCTGTGTGTGTGTCTCTGTCTCTCTCTGTCTCTGTCTGTCTGTGTGTGTGTCTCTGTCTCTGTCTGTCTGTGTGTGTGTCTCTGCCTCTCTCTGTCTGCCCCTGTCTGTGTGTGTGTGTGTGTGTGCCTCTGTCTCTGTCTGTGTGTGTGCTTCTGTCTCTGTCTGTGTGTGTGCCTCTGTCTCTGTCTGTGTGTGTGCCTCTGTCTCTGTCTGTGTGTGTGCCTCTGTCTCTGTCTGTGTGTGTGTCTCTGTCTCTGTCTCTGTGTGTGTGTCTCTGTCTCTGTCTCTGTGTGTGTGTGTGTCTCTGTCTCTGTCTGTGTCTCTGTCTCTGTCTCTGTGTGTGTGTGTGTCTCTGTCTGTTTCTGCCCCAGTTTAATCCTGTTTCTGTTTCACTTATACCCGAGCTGCTGCAGTAAGGCAGTCAGCCTGGACGTTGTTTTCTTGCTTGTCTGGTCCCCGTTTCCCTGTGGTTTACAGCAGAGCCCCTCTCCCCACCCCGAGGAATTTTACCTCCGCTCCTTTGAGGAAGGTTTGCATTTCTCCAGCGCGTTGGGCACCTCCCCAGCACAGCACCAACCAGCAGGGGGATTTATTTCAGGCGAGGTCCCTGTGGTTAAAATGCAGGAAATGCGGCAGCCAACCTGCGCACAGCAAGATCCCACAAACAGCGGCACGATAATTGCCTGTGAATTGCGTCATTCTTTTTTTTAAGGAAATGAAAAAGAAAAGGGGAAAAGGTGCGTGCAGCGAATCCCCCAACCCCTCTCCCCTTTAGTTCAATGAGATCCTGCCTGTTTCGCCAGGGTTAAAACCACAAGGGAGCTGACCTTGTTCCACTGACTGTACCTGCTGCTCAGCGATGACATTGCAGCAAAGCATCTCCTCCTCCTGCTGAATCATTCTCTCTCCCTCTCCCTCTCTCTCTCTCTCCCTCCCTCTCTCTCTCATCCGGCATTTTGTGAACAGCAGCAGTCACAAGCAAAATGGCAGCATGTCCTCTGACCTTCTGACCTCCCTCTCTCTCCCTCTCTCTCCCTCTCTCTCCCTCTCTCCCTCTCTCCCTCTCTGCCTCTCTCCCTCCCTCCCTCCTCTCTCTCTCTCTCTCTCTCCCCCCCTCCCTCTCTATCTCTCTCTCCCCCCTCCTCCCTCTCTCTCTCTCCCTCCCTCCCTCCCTCCCTCTCTCTCCCTCCCTCCCTCCCTCCCTCCCTCTCTCTCTCTCCCTCCCTCCCTCCCCCTCTCTCTCTCTCTCTCTCTCTCTACCCCCCCCCCCTCCCCCCCCTCCACCCTCTCTCTCCCCCCTGTCGAGGGCCAGAGGGCATAATCTCAGAGTAAGGAGGTCACCCATTTAAAATGGAGATGAGGAGGAATTTCTTCTCTCAGAGGGTGGTAAATGTGTGGAATTCTTTACTGGAGAGGCTGGGTCGCTAGGTATATTCAGGGTGGGAGATAGACAGGTTTTTAATCAATCACGGAATCGAGGGTTAGGGGGAAAAGGCAGGAAAGTGGAGTTGAGGATTATCAGATCAGCCATGATCTCAATGAAGGGCAGAGCAGACTCGATGGGCCGAATGGTCTACTTCTGCTCCTACATCTTATGGGGTCTCAGAATCATGGGCTTGTTACATTGCATAAGGAGGCCATTCGGCCCATCATGTCTGCACCTGCTCTCCAAATGAGCATTATGACCTAGTGCCATTGCCCTGCCTTTTCCCTGTCCCCCTGCACATTGTTTCCGTACAAATAATCATCCACTGCCCTCTCGAATGCCTGGATGGAACCTGCCTCCTCCACACTTCCAGGCCGTGCATTCCAGACCCCAACCACTCCCCCTCCCCCCTCCTCCAGCACACACCACCTCTCCACCACCTCAGGAACCTCCTCCCCCTCTCTCCCCTCCTCCAGCACACATCCCCCACCCCCCCACCACCTCAGGAACCTCCTCCCCCTCCCCCACTTTCACGACCTCCATAGAAGGGAACCTCCGAGATCTCTGCGCTCCTCCGATTCCCGGCCTCTTGACCATCCCCCGATTTTCCCCATCGTTCCGCCACTGGCGGCCGTGCCTTCAGCTGCCTGGGGGGGTACCCTGGGCCCTGAGCTCTGGGAATTCCCTCCCTGAACCTCTCTTGCTCTCGCTCCTCCAAACCTTCATTACAGTAAAGGTGCTATATCAATGCAGGGCTGTTGTATTTGGGTAGAGGCTGTATTGTCTATTAGGCACCCATTAGGAGTAGGAAGGCTGGATTCTGGGTGTCTCTGGAAGCCCGGAGATGAGGAACGGTAGAAATGGGAATTAATTATCGGACTGGTCTTCCCCGAATGTCTAATTAACCCTTAAAAAAAATCCTTTGGCTTCTCTTCCAGATTTATCTGAATCACTTTGCGAACCACAATGGGAGAACTGGCAGTTGGAATTAATGGGTAAGTGTTGAAAGTCAAACTGTTTGAAGACCCCAATGTAAAGGAGCATAACACAGCTCAAGGGGAGGCCATTCAGCCCATCGTTCCTGTTCCGGCTCTTTGACAGGTCTATCCAATTAGCCACGTCTATCCATCGCAAGCCGTTCATTATTGTAAACATCCCCCTGTTGGGTTGTGTGTTCTGTGGGTTAGGGTTTAAAGTTCAGAGTGCGTTGCTGATTTGCTCGTTGGTCACTTGGCCGTCTTTTGTGTGTCTTTACAGCTTTGGCCGCATCGGACGGTTGGTCTTGCGGGCCTGTCTTGACAAGGGAATTCGTGTGGTGGCCATCAATGACCCCTTCATTGATCTGAACTACATGGTGAGAGAGAGAGAGAGAGAGAGAGAGGGGGTCCGGTCTTGTACGGGTGGGGGGGGATTTGGTACGTTGGGAGGCGAAAGGTCACATGGCGTCCAAAGAGTTGTCGCGACGCCATCTCCCCCCTGGGAGTTCGGCCAGTTTCACTTGGCGGCCTGTTGCTAAGGCCCCCGTGGAATGTTCCAGAAGCGTTGGCCTTGCAGTTGGCCCCTTTGCTCGGTCTCTCGCAGGAGGCCCAGTTGGCCGATGGCCTTTACGCCTGGGCGGTGCCGGGTGGATCTGACTCGCTGGCGGCCGGTGGCGAAAGGGGGCGTTTGGATTACCCCACGCCCTCCGCATCCCAATCCCAGAGACGCCCCCCTCCCCCCGATTCAGTGCCCACCCAACCCCGTGACTCTGGGGGTTAGACCGTGTGCCAGGGGCACCTTGGGGCTCTCGATTTTGGCGGGGGGGGTGTGGGGAGGTTAAGTCCCGGCGGGGAGCGTTGTTGCCCGTTCGCCTCGTGTTTGCCGTTGATGCTGATCTGACGGGTGGGTTCTCCTCCCCAGGCCTACATGTTCAAATACGACTCAACTCACGGCCGTTACCGTGGAGAGGTCGAAGCGGAGGATGGGAAGCTGGTGGTGGACGGGCACCCGATTTCAGTCTTCCAGTGGTAAGTAATCGGCGGGGGGAGGAGGAGGAGGGGGTGGGGGAGAAGAACTGGATTCCTGCCCTCCCTCCGGCAAGGCGGCACTCCCTCGGGGCTGGCTGAAGTCTCTGGAGTGGGGGGGGAACCGAATCCCTGGCAAATCCGTCCGGAGTCCAATTGGCCCATTGGCGTCTTTGCCAGTCAGCGAGGACCCACTCGGCCTAATCCCCGCCGCCCTGCGCTGGGTCGCTGTTAACCCTGCACCTCACCACGCTTCAAGCGAGTACTTTTTTTTTAAAAAAACTACGATGAGGGTTCCTGCCTCTTCAGCCCCTCCTCCCTCCTGCCAGGCAGTGAGTTCCAAACCACCTGCCCCCCCTCCCCCACCCCCCCCACCTCATTCTTTCAACTCTGACCCCCACCCTCCCTGTTTTCATTTAACCCCCCCCACCCCCGACAGAAATAGCTCCTCCGAAATCCACGACACCAATCCCCTCCTCGTTTTACGCACTTTGACCAAATCTCCCCTCGGCTGCCTCTTGTCCCGAGGAGGTGACCCCCCCCCACCCACCCCCGGCGTGTCCCAACCGTTCCTCGTTGCCAAAAATCCCCAAGTCCCGGCGACATCCTCTGCCCCCTTTTCTGGCGCTGTCGCATTCTGTCTGCGGTGCGTATGGAGATCTCCAGGCTTCGAGTGAGACCCAGTATCCGGCCTTCCTCCTTCACCGTGTGTGTACTTTAACAGACGAGGCAGTACTCTAGCTGTGGCCCAACTAGCGTTTTATACAGTTCCCAGCTCCTGTACTCTTGAGGCCTTGGACAATAAAGGAAACTGCCCACTCGGTGCTGTGTGATCTCACTGTCCGGTCACCACCCCCCCCGCGATCTGCGGGCGTGGACTCTTTCTGTGCAGACGGATCCTTGATTAACCGGGGTTGGGGGGGTGGGTGAAGGGTTATCGTGGGGAGGGCGAGGAGGCGGGGTTGAGGTTTACAATCCGATCGGCCTTATTGAACGGGGGGTGGGGGGGCAGGCTCCTGCTCCTCGTCCGTGTGACACCCGGGGTCCCTCTGTCGCTTCTCACCCCCCGACCATTTATTGTCGGTTCACTTGCCTTGTTTGCCCCCCACCACCCCCACCGAAATGCCTTCCCCCACACTTTGGCAAAACGCGTTCTGGAGAAACCAATTCTACCGAGTATCTCTCATCAAACAATAAACAAGAGTAGGCAGCCCTACTCTACCCTGCCCTCACCCACCCACCCACCCACCCCGACCAATCTCTCTGCACCTTGCCGCAGGCTTTCACCCTCCCTCTTAACCTCACGGCCAATTATTTGTTTGTCTGTTTGTCCCGTTTCTCGCTCGCCTCCCCTCCCCCCGGCCCCAGGCCATGTCTGAGGGAGGATTTAGTTGCTCTGAGCTCCGATTGGGCGCTCCGACCTTCAGACTGGGAGAGAGCGAGCGGCTGACGAATGACATTCCCTCCGGATTTCTGCACAGAGTCGCTCATCGCCCGAGGGGGACACCTCCCCCCCCAACCTCCCTCCCCCTCCCCCAACCGCCGCTCCAGGCTTTTCTCTTGTTCACTGAAGCGGATTTTAATCCGTTTTTTGTGTGTCTGGCTCCGATGAGGCCTCGGCATTCCTGGGAGTTTGGTCGTCACGGCAACTGAGCAACCTCCCTGTTTTTTCTTTGTCTGTCTCTGTGTTGTGCACCCAAAGGCTTCATTGTGGGAAAACTCCTGTGGTAGCTTTTTGAGTGAGAGAACTTTGACCCCTCTTCCCCACCCACCCACCACCTGTCACCGGGGGAGGCGAGATGCCCCCTGTCCTGAGGACGGGGGGTTTTTAGTTGCCATGGCAGCCTGTTCTCAGTCGCCGTGGGGTGGGGGTTGGGGTGGGATGTGGTGTGGGGGTCGGGGGTTGGGGTTGGGGTTGGGGTTGGGGGGGTAGGAAAGCGACAGAATTCCCAGCTCCTTTCGCCACCTCCGGTCCAAAGCCTGGTTAAAGTCACAGGGAGAGCCAATGCTGTGTCCAGTTCTGGTCACCCTCACTTTTTGGGGAGGACGTGAGGGTCCTTGAGAGGGTGGGCGGGGGGAGATTGACCAGAATGGGTCCCGGGACGAGGGATTTTAGCCACAAGGTTGGGTCGGAGAAGCTGGGGTTGTTCTCCTCGGGGCAAAGGAGATTGAGGAGGCGGGGGGATCTGATCGAGTTTAGACGGGTTTAGATCAGGTAGACAAAGAGAAGCTGTTGCCATTAGCTGATGGTACCAAGGACTGGGGGACACAGATTGAAGGTTTTGGGCAGGGGGGGTGATGTGAGGAGGAACTTTTTTACACAGCGAGTGGTAAGGAGCTGGAACTCGCTGCCTACGAGGATGGTGGGAGCGGAGACGATGGGCGATTTCAAAAGGAAATTGGACGGACACTTGAGGGAAATAAACTCGCAGGGATACGGGGATAGAGCGGGGGCAGGGGGGGAATGGGACTGACTGGATTGCTCTGCAGAGAGATGGCACAGACTCGATGGGCTGAATGGCCTCACTGTGCCGGAATGACTGACTGACTGACAGAGCATCGGGCATCGCTGAAGGACTTTGTTGATGAAATGTGGTCAAGCTTGTCATGTAGGAAACCCGGGAGCCAATTTGCGGGCGGGAAGATCCCACAGTCTGGGTCGTTATCACGTTTGCTATTAGTATTCAAACCACCTTGGGGTGGCGGGGTGAGGAGGAGGAGCGTTGTGGGGTGGGGGTGGCGGGGTGAGGAGGAGGAGCGTTGTGGGGTGGGGGTGGCGGGGTGAGGAGGAGCGTTGGGTGGGGAGCAGACACAGATGAGTGGAGTTATTACTGTTCGCCGGGAGCTCGCTGCTAGCACATTCGGCTGTGTTGTTTCCTACGTTGTAAGAGCTTTTTTTTTCAATCTGTACAATCCAATGACTGATTCTCCTCTGAATGTCCCGGGGTTGTGAAAATCGCTTTGGAAAATCTTTCTGTATAAACTAATTACAGCCACTGACACTCCCTGGCCTGGGGGGAGACTCACAACGGGTGAGGTGTGACTGCTGTGCCCTAAACAGAACAAAGGAGAGATCATTATTATTTTCTGTTCTAAAATTAGCCTTTGATCCATGAACGGCTCAGCTGAAGGGCACGAAGGTCATTCCAATAGAGTGTGTCTGTCTCTGTGTCTGTCTGTCTCTGTGTCTGTCTGTCTCTGTGTCTGTCTGTCTCTGTGTCTGTCTGTCTCTGTGTCTGTCTGTCTCTGTGTCTGTCTGTCTCTGTGTCTGTCTGTCTCTGTGTCTGTCTGTCTCTGTGTCTGTCTGTCTCTGTGTCTGTCTGTCTCTGTGTCTGTCTGTCTGTCTCTCTGTCTCTCTCCGTGATTTGCTTATCTAGGCAGCTGCTGATGAATGAGTGAAACCCAAACTCTCCCCCCAAGCTGTGCCCTCCATCCCTGTCACAAGGACCCATCCCTACCTCCCGAAAAGCCGCCAGTCGCTTGGGAGGAAGTCCAAGGAGTGTGAGCGACGCTGAAGACCAACTTAGGGCCATCGTGTCATGGAACTGGCCAGTGCAGGATGAGGCCATTCAGCCCATTGTGCCTGTGCTAGCTCTTTGACAGATCTATCCCATTAGTCCCCTCTCTCCCCTTCCCTGCTCTGTCCCCCACAGACCTGCAAATTTTTCCCCTTCGAGTATTTCTCCGATTCCCCCTTTTTGAAAGTTCCTATTGAATCTGCTTCCACCGCCCTTTCAGGCAGCGCCTTCCAGATCACAACAACTCGCTGTGTGTAAAACAAAATCCTCCTCATCTCCTCCCCTCTGGTTCTTTTCCCCCGATTCTCTTCAATCTGTGTCCCCTCTGGTTACCGACCCTCCTGCCCACTGGAAACACTTTCTCCTCATCGACTCTATCCAAACCCCCCTCCTGATGTTGAACGCCCCGATTCAATCTCCCCCTTAACCTTCTCCGCTCCGAGGGGAACGATCCCAGCTTCTCCCAGTCCCTCCACACGGACTGAACTCCCTCATCCCCTGGGAACCGTCCCAGTAAATCTCCCTCCCCCTCCAAGGCCCTGACATCCTTCCCAAAGTGTGCGCAGGGCTTGGAATTGGACATGAACCTCCAACTGAGAGGTGAGCAGTGAATAATAAAGGGTTTAACATAACATCCCTAATTTTGTACTCTATTCCTTTCTTTATAAAATCAAGGATCCCATGTCCCTTATTTTTAACCTCCTCAGCTTGTGCTGTTGTCTTTAATTGCGCTTGTCATGACTCAGTGGGGATATTGCGCTGTAATATTGATCTCCATTGCTTCCTGAGCTGAGAAATGTGAAAAGTTTGATCGAACCTCCAGATTGTCCCAATCCCACCTACCCGTTTAATTTAGCTTAACGGAATACGAGCACCGGGTTTGTAAACTGAACAAGTAAATAACCGTTTATTGAACAAATTGTCTTTAATCAGTGGCAATAGAAAGAAATATGAACTGCTAATTTCTAACTCTATAACCTAAACTCCACCTCCTTAAATCCCTAAATATATAAATATTAAAGACACACAGAAACATGGGTTTTAAGGGTGGGATAAAACAGTTCAATAGCACCAATCCTGGGGTACAGGGTTCGATGGGTTGACTTTGATCGATGTCTTCCAGATTCCTTTCCTTTATTGATGACACGAGGTGCCCTTCCAGCACTTTCAGTCTTTAGTTCACTGGTGAGGACTTGCCTTTCAGTGTCTCTTAACGGTGACAGGGGTTTTCAGAGCTACAGAGATGTGAGGAAGAGAGATTTTAAATGTTTTCCAGGAGCTCTCTGCTACCACACAAAACCCTGGTCGCCTGGTCAGGAGCCAATGAAAATACTGTTGTCAGGCAGCTCCCTTGGTCCAGGGCTCCTTACCAGCACCATCCTGTCTTTCACGGCACACTCTGTTCCAGGACTGCAACATTGTGTGTATATGTATCTCATCCTGTTCCAATGGACTTGCCTTTCAACCTGCAGCCAATGTCATTCTAATCCACAGAATCCAACAGAACTTAAAAGATATGCAATTTACAGCAATCCAACAGAAATAAAAAAATATATATTCCTTAGTATACATATACCTCCAGGTCTCTCTGTTCCTGCATCCACTTTAAAATTTTACCAGTTGGTTTATGTTGCAAAGTCATCATTTCCATTTCGAAATTGTGAAGGGAACTTCCCATCGACCACTTAGTCACGCGTACTGTCCTCGATAGTTCATCACAACCTGGTGACGGTGACTGGGAGGAGAGGGAAATGCCTGAATTTAGTCCACGTGTTTATTTCTCTGGCCTCTGTCTTCCTGCAGTATGAAACCAGCTGAAATTCCCTGGGGAGACTCTGGAGCTCTGTACATTGTGGAATCCACCGGTGTGTTCCTGACTGTGGAGAAAGCTTCGGTAAGTTGGTCACCTGTCTGCCGACAACTGTGGGGTGGTGGGGGGGAGCTGGGGCAAGAGCAAGGGCTTTCGGTGGGCGGGGGGGTGGTGGGAGGAGACTGAAACCTGACAGGGGTTTTGGTAGTGATTGCCTCCCAATAGACAGATATGAGGACCGGGAAGGGGTCCATTCAGCCCCTTCAAGTCTGTTACACAGGAACAGGAGGAGGCCCATTCAGCCCCTTCAAGTCTGTTACACAGGAACAGGAGGAGGCCCATTCAGCCCCTTCAAGTCTGTTACACAGGAACAGGAGGAGGCCCATTCAGCCCCCTCGAGCCTGTTACACAGGAACAGGAGGAGGCCCTATTCTAGCCCCCTCGAGCCTGTTCCACATTACTGTGAGTAACAATGGGGTATGTTTGTTACAGGGTGGACCAGAGGTAGATGCGTAGATGCCCACAAGGCTGAGTTGAGTGCTGCCCGTATGCACGCACACATTGGTACTGAGGCCAAGGATGGTGCCTGTGAAGGCTCAAACTGCAAAGCTGACCATGAGTTGCTGAGTGGAGTCTGGAGATCTGCACCCTTCCCTTGAAGGTTCACTATTGGGCCTTTGAGCAGAGCAGGGAGTTTGAGATACTGGCCGGGGGCACTCCCGTGGTAGATTTATCTTCCCTTTTTAAACTTTAATGGGGGTGTGGGCGTCGCTGGCTAGGCCAACCTTTGTTGCCCATCCCTAATTGCCCTTGAACTGAGAGGGCTGGCTAGGCCATCTCAGAGGGGGGCAGTTAAGAGTCAACCACATGGCTGTGTGGGGTCTGGAGTCACATGTAGGCCAGACCGGGTAAGGACGGGCAGATTTCCCTCCCTAAAGGGGCATGAATGAACCAGATGGGGGTTTTACAACAATCGATGATAGTTTCATGGTCACCGTGACTGAGATTCGCTCTCAATTCCAGATTTATTGGCTGAATTTAAATTCCGCCAGCGAACGGGGTGGGTTTTAAACCCGTGTCCCCAGGGTGTTAGCCTGGGCCTCCTGGTTATAGTCCAGCGACATTACCACTGCTCCACTCAGCGAAGGCTGGCTGTGCCTGGGGAGCTTTGGGCCTTCTCCGGGGTGGGGGGGGGGTCTTTGAGCTCAGGATGTGCCTCCGTTGTCGACGTGCCCAGTCAGCGTGTCCCTGTGGGTCTTTTTTTTTGTGTTTCAGTTACACTTGCAGGGCGGAGCAAAGCGTGTGGTGGTCACTGCACCTTCCCCTGATGCCCCCATGTTCGTGATGGGGGTGAACGAGGACAAGTATGACCCATCCAGCATGAGCATCGTGAGGTGAGTACCTGCCTCGAGGGTCAGGGGAGGGGAGGGGAAGGGGAAGGGAGGAGAGGGATGTCAGGCCAGCAACAAACCCCCTTGGGGTGACGATGACTGGGGTGGGGTTGGGGGTTGGGTGGGTGGGGTTGGGGTTGGGTGGGTGGGGTTGGGGGTTGGGGGTTGGTTGGTTGGGGTTGGGTGGGTGGGGTTGGGGTTGGTGGGGTTGGGGTTGGGTTGGGTGGGGTTGGGTGGGTGGGGGTGGGTGGGGGTGGGTGGGGTTGGGTGGGCTTGGGGTTGGGTGGGGTGGGGTTGGGTGGGGCTGGGGTTGGGTGGGGTTGGGGTTGGGTGGGTGGGGTTGGGGTTGGGGTTGGGTGGGGTTGGGGTTGGGGTTGGGTGGGGTTGGGGTTGGGTGGGGTTGGGGTTGGGGTTGGGTGGGGTTGGGGTTGGGGTTGGGTGGGGTTGGGGTTGGGGTTGGGTGGGGTTGGGGTTGGGGTTGGGTGGGGTTGGGGTTGGGGTTGGGTGGGGTTGGGGTTGGGGTTGGGTGGGGTTAGGGTTGGGGTTGGGTGGGGTTGGGTGGGGTTGGGGTTGGGTGGGGTTGGGTGGGGTTGGGGTGGGGTTGGGTGGGGTTGGGGTTGGGTGGGTTGGGTTGGGTGGGGTTGGGTGGGGTTGGGGTTGGGTGGGTTGGGTTGGGTGGGGTTGGGGTTGGGTGGGGTTGGGGTTGGGTGGGTGGGGTTGGGGTTGGGTAGGGTTGGGGGTGGGTGGGGTTGGGGGTGTGGGTGGGGTTGGGGTTGGGTGGGTGGGGTTGGGTGGGTGGGTTGGCGGGGGGAGAGAGAATGAGAGCCACGACACGGGTGCCAAGATCTTGGGCCTGGGCAGGATGGCCTGGGAAGCCTATGTGGGTGGCCCTCCCACGCTGGGTGGTACCCGAGCTGGCCCTGGAGATCGCGGTGATGTACCAGCTCATCGCGGGACTGGGTCCCAGTGTCGACAGCTCCCTGCCTGAGGCTTCCTCTTTGCTGCTGGCTGGTGGGGTGGGTGTCTGCGGAGAGAGAGAGAGAGAGAGAGAGGGCGGATTCTGTGCCAATGGGGCAGTTCCAGTTGTTTCTGGGAAACTTATAGATGGAGATGTTGAAATAGGAACTGATGCAAGATGGACTCTGATGTTGTAACACTGATGTTCCCCAATTTGTCTCTCTCCTCTCTCTTTTCTCCTTTTTTCTCTCTCTCCTTTTTTCTCTCTCTCCTTTTTTCTCTCTCTCCTTTTTTCTCTCTCTCCTTTTTTCTCTCTCTCCTTTTTTCTCTCTCTCCTTTTTTCTCTCTCTCCTTTTTTCTCTCTCCTTTTTTCTCTCTCTCCTTTTTTCTCTCTCTCCTTTTTTCTCTCTCTCCTTTTTTCTCTCTCTCCTTTTTTCTCTCTCTCCTTTTTTCTCTCTCTCCTTTTCTCTCTCTTTCCTTTTCTCTCTCTTTCCTTTTCTCTCTCTTTCCTTTTCTCTCTCTTTCCTTTTCTCTCTCTTTCCTTTTCTCTCTCTTTCCTTTTCTCTCTCTTTCCTTTTCTCTCTCTTTCCTTTTCTCTCTCTCTCTCCTTTTCTCTCTCTCTCTCCTTTTCTCTCTCTCTTTCCTTTTCTCTCTCTCTCTCCTTTTCTCTCTCTTTCCTTTTCTCTCTCTCCCTTTTCTCTCTCTCTCTCTCTCTTTTCTCTCTCCTCTCTCTCACTCTTTTCTCTCTCCTCTCTCTTTTCTCTCTCTCTCTCTCTTTCTCTCTCCAGCAATGCATCCTGCACGACTAACTGCCTCGCCCCACTCGCGAAGGTCATCGAGGATAACTTTGGAATTGTCGAGGGTTTGATGGTGGGTCTGACTGTGGGCCGCAATCGCTGCTTCACTCGACGCGATGAGTTAAAACTCAACCCCAGAAGAGTTTGCGAGGGCGTCGCTGCCTGAGGCTGGTGCTAGGAGGCTGTGTAGACACGCTAGCTCATGTTGTAACACAGCAGAGCAGATCCGAGCAACATTCTTACTGGTGTTGCAAGCAGACCGAGCACAGGCAACCGGGCGATGACTGAGAGCGAAGGTTAGGTCAGAGAGGACCTGTGCTATCGCCCAGAGTTAAGTGAGGATGACTCTTTGGGTGAGAGGACAGGTTACACAGGACCCGGCTTGTATTCCCTCGAGTCTCGAAGATTAAGGGGTGATCTAAATCGAGGGGGTTTAAGGTGATTCAAGAATTCAATGGGGTCGATCGAGAGAAACTATTTCCCCTAGTTGGGGGGTGGGTGGGGTGGAGACCAGAACAAGGGGGCAGAACCTTCAGATTGGAGCCAGGCCGTTCAGGGGGTGATGTCAGGAAGCACTATCTTCACACAAAGTGGGGGTGGAAATCTGGAACTCTCCCCCCCGCCCCCCCACCCAGAAAAAGCTGTCGAGACTGGGAGGGGTCAATTGGAAATTTCAAAGCTGAGATGGAGAGATTTTTGTTGGGTTGGTGGGGGGTTAAGGGGTGACAGAACTGAGGCGGGTGGAGTTAAGATAGTGGTCGGTATTGATCTGATAAAGCAACAGAATTGTTGCAGTGCAGAAGGAGGCCATTCTGCCCATTGTCTCTGCGCCAGCACCAGCTCTGAGTGAGCAACTCACTTCATTCTATCCTCCTGCCTCCTCCCCCCTAACCCTGCACACTCTTAGACCAGGATAGATCAGAACTAGGGGGACCATCGATATAAGATCGTCACTAATAAACCCAATGGGGAATTCAGGAGAAACTTCTTTACCCAGAGAGTGGGGAGAATGTGGGACTCGCTCCCACAGGGAGTGGTCGAGGTGAATAGTGTCGATGTATTTGAGGGGGAAGACAATAAACATACGAAGGGGAAAGGGATAGAAGGATATGGGGATGGAGTGAGATGGAGAGGGGGGGTGGGAGGAGGCTGGTATGGAGCAGGAACACCAGCACAGAGCAGATGGGCCGAACGTGATGCTCAGTGAAGATGGGATGAAGGGTTTGAGGGGCCAAATGGCCTGTTGGGCGTTGGGGGGTTCTGCGTAATCGATCTTTCTTTCTCTCCTCCGTCCTGCTGCCGAATGACAGACGACCGTTCACGCTTACACTGCCACCCAGAAGACGGTGGATGGGCCTTCTGCCAAGGCCTGGCGCGATGGGCGAGGCGCCCACCAGAACATCATCCCAGCATCGACTGGCGCTGCCAAGGCTGTGGGCAAAGTCATCCCAGAGCTGAACGGGTAGGTGACCAACAGCTGAGCCCCACCCGCTGAGGACCCCCCGCCCTCTGTTGTGTTTTTTGGATTGTTTTGAGTGCCCTCGAGAGCTGGTAAAGGTGAGGCTGGGCGCGTGGGCAGGGAGCATGGAAAAGCAGCTAAACGGAGAGAGATTGCAGGACTCTGCGGTGCAGAGGGATCTGGGTGTCCTGGCACATGAATCAGGAAAAGTTAGTATCCAGATGCAGCAAGTGATCAGGAAGGCAAGTGGACTGTTAGTCCTTATTGGGAGGGGGATGGAATATAAAAGTAGGGAAGTCTTGCTACAAGTGTACAGGGTGTTGGTGAGACTGCACCTGGAGCACTGTGGACAGTTCTGGTCTCCTTACTTAGGGAGGGATAGACTCACATTGGAGACAGTTCAGAGAAGGTTCACTGGGCTGATTCCTGGGATGAAGGGGGTTTGCCTTATGAGGTAAGGTTGAGCAGGTTGGGCCTGTGTCCATTGGAGTTTAGAAGAATGAGAGGCGATCTTATTGAAACATATCAGATTCTGAGGTGGCTGGACAGGGTGGGTGCGGAGAGGACGTTTCCCCTCGTGGGGGCACAGATTCAGGGGTCTCCCCTTGAAGACGGAGATCAGGAGGAACTTCTTCTCATGAGGGGGCATTAACCTGTGGAATCTCTTCACCCGGGGGGCAGTGCACACTGGCTCATTGAACAGATTCAAGGCTGAGTTAGACAGATTTTTGATGGGCGAGGGAGTCAAGGTG
>NW_027596902.1:0-132123 GCF_964194155.1 Cetorhinus maximus
AATAATTTCCAACCACATTATTCACGTAAATATCTTCGTGACAGATGACGATGTCATGGTAACGCCACTCGACCAGCAATTCAGGCTATTGCTCAGGAGCCACAGGTTCAAATCCCAACACGGCAGCCGATGGAGTTTAAATGCAATTAATAATATCTGGAATTGAAAGCTACTCTCAGTAATGGTGACGATGAAACGACGATCGATTGGAGTAAAAACCCAGATTGTTCCCTATTGTCCCTTTACGGGCATTAGGAAATCTGCCGTCCTTAATGACGGTCGGGTCTACAAGTGACTCCGGACCCGCAGCAATGTGATTGACTCTTAACTAACACCAAGGGCAATAAAGGACGGGAAATAGGTACATGTGTCAGACAGAAAAAACACTGACATTTCAAGTAGGCCTCGCTGCATTGCCATGAATTTTTTTCTGGTTTGTTTATCTAGAGTTGAATCAGAAAAAATAATCTTTGAAACCAACATTAATTAAAGAATATATGAATTTGGAGCAGGAGTAGGGCTTTGGGCCCCTCGAGCTTGATCCGCCATTCAGTGAGATCATGGCTGATCTGATTGTGGTCTGAACTCCACTTTCAAGTCTGTTCACCCCAATAACATTCGACTCCATCGTCGGTAAAACCCCGAACACAGCCTTGAATATATTCTTTGGCCCGGACTCCACTGCTCTGTGGCGGAGAGAATTCCACAGACTGACGACCCTCGGAGAGAAAAAAATCCTCCTCATCTGAACCTTCAATGGGAGACCCCTTATTCTGAAATCGTGCACCCCCCACCCCCGCCTTATTGATTATTTCCCCACGAGAGGGCACCATCCTCTCAGCATCCACCCTGTCGAGGCCTCCTCCGGATCTGATATGTTTCAAAAGATTGACTCTCATTCTTCTCAACTCTAAGAGGGGACATGACAGAGTGGCTGCTGAAAGGATGTTTTGCATCGTTGCAGAGACGAGAACGAGGGCGGGGCTGGTGCAGGCACAGTTTATAAATAACAGTTCTCCCATTTAACATGGAGATGAAGAGGAATTTCCTCTCTCCGAGTGTTGTGAGCATTTGGAAATCACTTCCCCAGAGTGCAATAGAGGCTGGGTAACGGGATATTGTTTCTTGTGGCAGAGGAAGATAGATTCTTGACTAACAAGGGAGTCAAAGGTTATTGCGGGGCTGGAAGGCAGAATGTAGAGTTGAGGCCACAGTCAGATCACGGCCTCATTTAATGACGGAGCAGACTCTATGGAGCGAATGGCCTCCTCATGCTCCTAATTCATATATTGATCGGAAGCTCCAATGAGTACTGGCCCAATCATTTGTTTGCAGGCCCTTAAGGCTATGCAAGTTTCATCTACTCACCTTTAAGTCATTCATTCCATTTCAACAATCTCTTACTGTAGCCCTATATTCCCCACGAACAGACCCCCCCCTTTCGGCTCTTGGCCTAGCCCAAGGTAGCCGACGACAGTGGTGCTCTCCGCCAGGTATCAAGCTTTGGCACGTAAAATGTAATGGTTGGAACATCTGCATCATCTTATCCTTTAATTTAAACATCTGATTTGCGAAATTCCTTGTCGACATGTTAAAACCCCCGCAGCGACACCTTTTCTGTGACTTTCGGGTGCGATGAATCAAGTATGTTAGATATATAATCATATCAGCTGAGGTATTACTGAGGCATGGGAGATAATCCGAATCCAGGGGTGTATTTGTACATTTGTGTCCCAGTTCCATAGGTCCTCCCACCATGTGGAAGAATCTATTTGCTCGATATCCTCCTTTAAGGCTCTAACCTGTTGCTGCAGTGGACAGTAAGTTCTGTATATCTGCTGAGCTGTCTCCGAATTGTGGTTAGGTGCTCGGGTAATAAGGGAATTTCATGGTCCAACTGGTTTAAATAATGTGTCAGGTTTATCCTTAAGGATTTCCATATCCTTAATAGGGGCCGTTCCTCTCTTGTATATTTCGAGCACTTCCACTTTCCCTACCCTTGCCGGGGTCTGTGAGTAGAGGCACACTGAATGATTGTGGATGGGGCATATCCGGTTGTTCCCATATTGGATCTTCTGCTGCCACGTGGTAATAGATTATCTCCCATTCCCCGTGTATGCAACATGGGTCAGTTCGTTTGCAGACGGTATAATTTTCATTGTACAGTTATTTTCCAGCTCTAATTCGTCACTTACCTTCATCTGTCTCATATATTAAGCATTTATAGTACTGTGGTGGTCTCTATCCTACACTCTTCTAAAGTGGTACTCACTATTTTCCCTTCTACGTCTATTGCATATGGTGGAATGTCATGATACCTAATATCGCAACCCCCCCGTAAAACCCAATATATTCTACTCTACATAATGCTCTGTCCTGTGTTGACATAGGTATGACAGGTATTATTAATAAAATGCCTATCAGAATATTGCTTTACTCTATACATTCAACATTCTTTCCATATACGCTTGTTAAACCTCTGAGCTGGCAACTGGTCAAGTCATGATCCTTATGTCGTGAAAGATTAAATAAATGCTCGTTAGTTTCCCATAAAGAAAATACCCCTTCATTAATCGATTTGATATTCTCTCGGGCTTGTTCCACTGCCCAGGATCCATGTGTGTTGCGAAGTTCATTCCTGCTGGCTTCGGATGAATTATTTTCCCCTATGTTTATCAGTTTGTTGATAGTCCCCGCATTACCTTCGAGCACCGTAGCCAGGTTTTGGATTAACTGTGTCATGTCCTGGTCTCTATTTAGTTGGGTATCGTGAGCCCCCTGTCCCCGTCCGAAGATTTCCTTAAACTTGGAGCTCAAGGTCCGGAACTTCCGGCCGACAATTGCCAGGTTCTGAATCAGCCACTGATGCCCCTATCGTAGAGGCATCATTTATCAGGCTGCGCATAACTCGGTTCCCCCCCCCCAAGCCTGATCGCATTCCGCCGTGGAACTGAGATGCTTCAGTCATCAACTGGCCGGTTAGAGGTTTATATAGTTCTCGAACATAGGTTGAGCAGCACTCGAGCAGGGCTATTTCGGATATCTTCAAGACTACGTGTACCAGCTCGTGGTTTACATTATCATACAAAACTCCTGATTCACCAGTCGAACCTGGATGCCTAGTTGGACAAGATGGGTCAGTCGGTGTGGTTTGAGGGCTTCAATTATCTCTACTTGGGCTGTGGAAGTTGACGTGGGAGGTGGTTGGACAGTGACGGACCTCCCACGTCTGATCTGAAGCAAACCCTTGCTACAATTACAATTTAATTGTAATTACAATTACAATTAAAAACAAATACTTGTTCTCCTACTGTTACATTTATTGTTCCCCGTTTTCTGTCACATTTGTCACTGTCCGTGCTGTACCAATATTCCTCCTGCGGTGAGGGATGAGCAGTGATGATCCCCGACCTTGTTGCCAGTACTGATACGCCCACAACCAGGATCGTAGATCTGTGGAGACATTAACAACGGCTCCTGTTGTCCGGTTTAGCGCTTGGTTAATTGTCAGGTAACTTTAACGGTTTGTAATGCCTCCAGTTACTTCCCGTTCTCATATCAACAAGTGCGCATGTATCACCGGTCATTATTACTTCGTATGGCCCATGCCACTGTGGGCAAACCCTGTTCGCTCCGGGCTCACCTTGACCATCACCGTATTCCCCACTTGGTCCATTGTTGCTCATTGGATTTGTCTGTTTCCGTTTCCTTAATCACCTGTCGGTCTCTAACATCCTTCCTTAACTCATGCAAATGCTGACATATTTCCCTCACAGAATCACGCATCATTCGTTTTAGTGGTCCTACACCTCCCAATCCTACTATGATTCCCTCGAGTAACTGCATTGCTTTGCTTATTATTATTCCTAATGGATCCTGCTTGGGGTAGCCCTAAGGCGCATTATAGTATTAAGCCGCTCTCTATCTCTTGAATTGCTTTTGCGATTAATGTGTTTTTTTAAGTTCAGTTCATCCTTTCCACCATCCCGAGCTCTGTGGCTGGTAAGGAATTTCTGTTTATATATAAATTTATACATTTCTTTAATGACTCTTCCTGTGAAATGATTTCCCTAACCTGAATCCATCCAGATAGGCACCCTCCACTCCTTCAACTCTACTGTCTCCTGCTGCTTTCCCACGTCGGACCTCAATTCCTTAAACTGCCGATATAACTCTACAATACACCTTGTTATCCCATTTTTCCAGGTTTCCCTTTACCTGTATCCATCTTGAGGTAAATTGTTGTTAGGTATTAATTCTCCTTACATTTCAATTCCTGAATAACAGATTCCACATCGTTTTGCCTCTAAGTTCTTTTTTCCCCTGACCATGGTCATCATAAGATTGTTTTGAGGTCAGTTTCTCTATTGTCTTGATCTTTTAAAATGTTCCCTTGCTCTTTAGGCCGTATTAGCTATTCCGTGTCAACGAAGATCTCTGCCTCCAGATTTTGCTTATCTCCCCCTGTGCAGTTCCAATGTCTCAGCTGATGGCCAGATTATCAAATTCAGTTCCCTTAAAACAGTTTGTATATTGTGTCCTCTTTCCCTAACTCTTTCTTCTACTTGCCTCATACCATTTTACACATACAAAAGACTACAATCTTATCTTGTTCAGATGTGTGAAGGAATGTAAAATCCAGTAAACTATTCTCATAACAGTTTTAAAACAGAAATAAGGCATTGAAATGTTTTGCTTACTTATCTCCTTCTCAAACAACATTTTATTGTCCCAAAAGTAACCCAATAAATTGTGTCTGTTTCTTTTAGAAATGAACAGAATCATTAACTCGGCTAAAAATTGTATTTCTGCCAAACTTTGTCACGGTCTTGAGCTTAGCTTCATATGTTGGGAAAGGACTTAAAAATACGAAAGCCTGCAGCAATTGAATCAGTGCCAATTGTTGGCGAACCTTTTAAACTTAAAAATCCCTTTTGAAAAAGTATCAGGAACCAAACCTCAAATTTTAAACTTAATAAGAAACGTAATTTAAACTATCAAATATAAAAAACAAACTATTTTGCATGTGTAATGATTTATATCCTGATTGGAATTCCCAAATGTTTATCGACACGTTCTTTACCTATAGATAGCATCTTCGGTATTCAAAGTAACCTGTTAAATTACAATGCACTTTACATCTCAATATTGTCCCAAATTCAAATTACAGTGCTGTTGAAATGCAGATTTCCTTTAATACTTAATTCATCTCTTCAAAAGAAACTCATTTTTGCGATTGGAACCACTTAGACCATTTATGCCATTTGGTTTCCCTAGAATCGTTTTGAATTTCAGGTAATCCTTTTTTTCCCCTCATAATTTTAGAACACCAACTCGTATGTGTCAATCCGAATCAGATTGGAAGTTGGTGATACTATTCTGCAAGGGGCTGGTGCAAATGTGGGTTTATCTAACCCTGTTTAGCTTTATGTGACCTTGAAATTGCGATTTTTCTTTGCCAGAAATCTCATTTCAAACCTCAGACTTTTCATTGTTTCAGTCTACTATTCATTTAATCCAACATGGGGCTTTCAACGCTAAATTGCTGAACTACACACTGAAATAACAACTTACGGAAGAAATCACATTCAAGCTCACATACAAGTGCTTCTTGCCCACAAACAAACATATGTTTAGAGGTATGTATTTATATTCATATATCCTTAACTTGACTTTAAACTCTTATATTCTAAACGAAACTTAAAATAACAGTGGGGGAAATAAAGGGATCTTGAAGGCTTCACCTTTAGGGACCACCAAACTGACGAAAGCTCACATTTCCCCTGCTCCAGCCTGTCAGTGCTTATTCACTCCCTAGGGGTACACCCTTTTCTCCCTTTCTCTCTCATTCTAACTTCAGCACAAGCAGCTCTTGTAACTTAGATCAATTATACAAGGTAAGATTAACTATCGCGCCTTTCTTTGCATTATCCTTTTAATTCTACGCACCAATGCTTTTGTTCTCCGATGGTTCCCTATGGATTCCACTCCACTTTCTGAATTTCTGTGATTCGCCTTGAATGTTGTTCCGCTATGAACCTCGTAATGGAGTCTGCGGTTCCCCAGTCGAGTTCCATAGCACTATTCTGTTTTGCTGACGACCTTCAGTTCTTATATCCCCGTCTGTCTTGGCACGTTACGTTCCCACTGCCCTAATAAGTTAGCTATTTCAGGTATATGCGGTCTAATTGATTAACTGGGGTCTGGCCTGCGCAGTTTCGGCTAAGGTTGTATCAAAAACCATATCCCGCCTGCACGGCTCTACCTCCTCTCAACTGGGGTCTGTGGTGCGCGGCTGCGGCTGAGGTTGAATGTCTAACCCTAGCCCACCTGCGCGGCTCTGCCTCCTATCGGCGCCTCCTATCTCCTGTCCTGAGTCGTCCTCCCGATTATTTTGATACTTGACCGGACCGTTCTCGGGTAGGCTTACTGCGCTAACTACAGGTGGTAAATGAAATAGACTCGCCCACTGTGCAGAGCCCTCCCGAGGATCCGATCTGAGTATCCTGCCGACTGCCACACTGTTGTGTTTACTTTGACAAACGGACCACAGGGGGCTCAGGTACTGGTCACCATCGTTTATTCGAGCCATTGCAAGGACAGAACCATCTCAAAGCAGCTTGAGATCGCACTCTGCTAAATTACAAGTGTTCAACATATTTGTACATTACTGGTCACGTACAAGAACAGTTTCCAGATTCCGATCTCAAAAAAAATATAGATTCACATTAAACAGACATCTCTGGTAACAGGTACATGCATCGTATTCTTTCACCCAGGCAGAAACCTTGCCTCCAACATAACATGAATATTTATCTACAATGTTTGCATTCTATCAAGACAGTTTCCAACATGAGTCATCTGACCTTCAGCCCCTCTCAGGTCAGGAGACGTCGTATCTCGTAGAGCATTATTTAGTATCTAATGCTTGATTCCACAACTACAATCAGCTATTAGCATGCTGTTTGTGTTTATTTTAATTAAAAAATATTTAGCTCAATGCACCTCAAGTGCACCAGGTCTTATCTATTCCTTCTCACTGTTTCGATTTCCCGGTTGTATTTTACTCATCTCCGTGTCCCAATGCTTTTCCTTTCACAAATCTTCCAGTGGATATTCTGAATAGTGACCGAGGTGACTATGAAGGAGAAGGGGACTTCTCCAGCTCTCTGTCACCATCATCCCTTGGATAGTGCTCAGGACTCTCAGGTTTTGCTAGGTTATCCGTTGCTACACTGTTGTCTTCTGGTTCTTGAACTGAAACTTCACTCTCTGGTTCAGAGCAAGGTTCAGTTTCATTCGTTTTCTGTAAGAATTTCCGGCATCTCCTGCGCTGTTGTAGTTTGGGGTCTGCAAATTTCAGGCACTGAAATTATTAAGGAACCTTTAATCACATTGGACCTTAACTTCCTCCAGCCCAAAGAACTAATAGGGCCGAAGATGTTAATACAGGCCTTGAAACTAATACAGAGTATATCACTAATGTAGACGCTGAAACCTAGAGAGTCGATGACACAAGTGTGTCGCTGAAATAATACAGACAAGGAAACTGATATGGACCATGCAATTAATACAGATCCAGAAACTTGTAGAGCCACTGAATCACTTACAGGACATGAATCTAATATAGCTACTTAAACTAGCACAGGCACCTAAACCAACACAGATTTAAACTAATATACTCCATGTTAGGAAATACGGATAGTTTAAGTATGTTATATTTTAATTTGTGGTGGTTAGGATGAGTTTTAGCATTAAAGTTTAATTTCGATATGTATTTCTGTATCTGTGTGTTTTAATGAGGTCAAATAGAAGGTTTAGTTACACTTTAAAAGGTTGCTTGCATTTCAGACCTGGAGTTTATGACTGCTCTAAATTAAAGTTAGAGACAGAAGATTAGAAAAACAATCCTGTTGTGTAGCAACAGGGAGCCAACTAGACAGGATCCTCCCACAGACATACACACAGAAGTAAACAAACAGCAGTTTTTAGTTCACTTGAAGCCAGGACCCCAGTGAGACTGGGCACCGGGAGAGAGAGCTGCAGATTCCCCAGAAGAACAAAATTGTACCAAGCAAAAGTAAAATCCCCAAAAGCCGGGAGAGTGAATGGCTAAAAGAGCAAAGAAGAAGTTATAGCCAAAGGAACTTGTGGAACCAAGGAAAAGGACCTATTAATCACAGTTAAGAGTGAGGGGCAGAGAGAAAGGTTCCAAGCTTTAGTTTTAAACCGTGAGGAATTTGCAAAAAACAAGTTTCAAAGAGACAACTGAAGGTCTGTAAATCTTTGCTATGAGCATGTGAAGCAGTGATGTACTGTTAAAGTTGAGCTTGTGAAAGAGAGGGCATGGAAGACAGCTTGAAAGCATGTGCTAACCAAGGGCAGAGGAACATCGAAAGTATTGTTCTAAGCCGTGGAGGTGAACCCTTGTTGAAGGTTTCTGAGAGAAAAAGCCAATTTGGGAGAAGATTCCAAGGCGAGGGATTGGAAATTGAAGATGGGAAACCCTCGTCAAAAGGACAGAATTCAGTGAGAGTAGTTGGCTCACGCAGTAACAAGTGTCTGGAGGGAGTTGAAGAGAGAACCATAGCATCTGGTTGAGAAACCATCTATCAGATGAGGACAGAGTATGGTCTACCTGACCACAGGGCGCCTTAGGTTTACATGGACTGAGTAATTACTGTGGACATTAAAGCATATGATAGTTTTTTTTTAACTTCTGTTATCCTCATAAATCTATAGTAATCTTAAAGCTATAGTTGGGGGTGAAGGTGTAGTGTAATATGGTTCATCTTTTCTTGTTCAATAACTGTTTCATTCAATTGTTGAATGATCATCAGCTGGCTACTGCGACTCTGTTTAGTAGCTACTCTCCACAAATCGAAACAAACAATTAAATTACGATCGATCAATCTGGGCTCCACACTGGGATCACGCTTATCCAGGGGAAACCTTGGCAAGGGATCATAACACACCCTGATATGAATACCAAGCATTTACCTAAATCAGAAGCTGAATGTAAAACAGACACTGATCCCAGTATAGGGTCTGAAAACTAGGACACGAACCCTGAGCCCGAAACAGATTCTGAAACTATTGCAGTCTCTGAAACAAATACAGAGCTTCAGCACAGGTCCATATATCTCCTCGTTCCCCCATTAATCTCATACAAACGCTGCCCCGGGGCAACTTGCATATTCCCCCCAACTTTGCCCTGTAAACGTAAACCTCCTTTTTCCGAGGTATATCAACAACCTCCCCAGTGCACATCGCATAACAACCCCTCTCCTGGTGTAGCTGGTACATTTATCCTTGCCCCTCTGTACCTCCTATATCATCCTCCCTTGCACTGCCTCCGAAATGAAACGCTCCTCCCTGCTGCTACCGTGTACCTGGCCTATTCCCCACCAGCACCGAGTATGTACCTTGTATATCACTCTGCTCCATTCCTACAGCTGGTATATCTCTCCCTTTCCAAGATTCAACTGCAATATCCACACCGCCCCCCACCTTCGCGCTCTCCCAGAGAGCACCTCCTGCCCCCGCCTATCTGGTCTACATCTAACGATGCGTGTACCTCCTCAGTCTACCTCCTGGCCCCGGTGAACTGGGTATACACCCCCAACCATAATGCAGCATGTATATCGGCCTTCTCACTGGGGTTCATGAACATCCTCCCACCCAGTGAAGCTGGTGCACCTCCCCCTACGCGAATAACTGTGATATCAACACTCCTCCCATGTCCCTGTGACATCAGCGCCTGCCTGCTCGTGTTCTGGTTGGACTCCATTCCTGGTTACTATGGATACCATACTTGGAGGGGCAGCTTATGACCACGTGGCCGAGAGGGGCTGTTCCACTCTGCTTCAAAAGGTGAGCACTCAACCCATATCCACACCCACTATCTCACTGGAACAACAGGCCCCGCCCAACATTGACATCACAATGGCCGTGCCCGATACCTCGCTGACAAAGGTAAAACAGGCTCCGCCCCGCTCTGAAAATGAGGCTACAGATCGCGCCCCCATTCTGAGAATGCAGCAACAATCCCCGCCCCCGTTCTGAGAATGGAGCAACAGGCCCCGCCCCCGCTCTGGCCATGGAGCAACAGACCGAGCCCCCGCTCTGACAATTCAGCAACAGGCTCCGCCCTGCTCTAAAATTGAGGTAACAGGCCCCGCCCCCTCTGACAAGACAGCAACAGGCCTCGCCTGCGATTAAAGGAATGCATGCCCAACCTCTGCTGGCAGCTCACCGCCATTATTGCTCTTTGCCAGACAAAGAGAAGTTCAGTTACCGCATGTTTGCATCTGGAAGCAGATTAATGAAGTGTGAATATTTAACATTACAATAAGGGATTGAAGTTTGCAGCAGGGTGCACAGTTCACTCGGATGGGGCATTCGCTCTTCTGCCAACTGACCCTGTACATGAACTCTCTCCTCATTCCCAATTGGAGAGATTGGCTGGAGGGTAGTTTGTGAATATTCCAGACAGCAATGTGAACATTCGATACAGTTATCAGACACTAATCCCATTAAGAATGGGAGTAGATGAACTTTGCTGTGCTCTGTTTTTCCTCTGCAATATATTGTCAATGTTTAAACCGACACATTGCATCTTGCTAAAAGTTTCAATTTGTTTCCAAGATCGTTTTCTCAATTCCTCACGCTGATTATTTGGCTGTAGAAAATATATTGAAAACACAAACAATATTTGGGACAGAATTTATTGTTACATTTATTTTTATAATAATCACATAGTGATGCAGCTGTTCACACACCCCATTCCAACATCTTCCTGCTATGTTTCAATGTGCCCCAGAAAAATTCAGTAGAAGTTAGTTCACGCAGTCTACCTGGTTTGACATCCCCACTTCCTTTTCATATTTCTCTGCAGGCCGACGGTGGCATTACCCCCAATCCCCCACCCCCATTCCATCCAGGCTCCAATTTTTTAGGGCCCAAAAGGGAGGCAGCGGACGCCAGGATTGGGATTAGGCTACGCAAATGATGACAGGTGCTAGATTGGCTCTGTCCCCATAGAGGGAGCGCCCTTCCTATTTTGTTACCACAGTCAGAGACTCCGCTCGCCATCCACCAAGCCCCACCCCGCCCCCCCACCCCGCCCACCTCTGTCAAAAGAGAAGAGGTAATGCTTCGCTCTGCCCACCTCAGCGACAGGCCCTGCCCCTCACTGACACCACAGCGCCAGGCTCCATTCGCTCTTCGTTTCCTCTGCAAAACCACGAGCCTCATTGTCCCCATGGCCGCAGGGCCCTCTCCGCTCTCTAACCATAGTCACAGTATCCACCATCCCCTCTGTCACCAGGGCGATAGGCGGCAGCCCGCTCTGTCGTGACAGAGAAACGCCCTGGCCCCCACATTTTACAATAGGGACAGGGCTGGTCCCCACTCTGCCACAACAGAGGCAGCTCACCGCCCCGCTGGAAGAGTTATATCAAATGGAAGAAAAGTAGAAACACTCACAGATTAATTTCTTCAAATCATCGAAAGCATCGAAGAATTTGAGTAAAGGGATATTTCAGCACATTCTTCAACTGCTCCCTGAACTTAATCTGGGTCACAGCGTAAATCCCAGTGTTTGTGCAGCAGCTCAGGAGCTGCAGCATGAAGCCCAATTCCCGCACACAGTTATCCATCCATACAGAATAAGCCCCCATATAAATCATTTGCCTCCAGATAGAATACACCATTAATATCACCCACAACAGAATGAAATTGGCCGAGATAACAAACAGTAAAATGATGGATTTCCTCCGACTCTCCATCTCTGGGTCTCTGGGCCTCTCCCCACTGCTGTGAGCGCGGAGTCTCCTGCGGGCTCTGCTGCTCATTGAAATGTGTCTGACGGTGAGAACATTGAGCAGCAGAATCAGGATAAATGGGACACAGGGAGTAAGAATGAGATGGAGGAATTCGATGATTATCCAGACCGGGTTATCCTGAACTTCGAATGTTACAAAACAAAACCAGGGTTTGTTCCTCAGCTTATACAAACCTGTTAGCATAAAATACCAGAAAATATTATTTAAGAAGCTCAGCACACTCACTGATCCTAGAACCACAGCCGCCGTTTTCTCAGTGCAATATTTACTTTTTAGCTTCTGGCAACAAATGGCCACAAACGGATCAAAAGTGACAGTGACCGTGAACCAGACAGAACATAAAGCAGGACGGCATGGATATTACACACACGCATGGCCCGCAGGAAATTAAAATATTCCCAATAAACAATTGGAATGTGCCTCACTAACAGGTCCAAGTTAATGACCAGTAGATCCGCTGCTGCCATGGACACCAGGTAGCAAGTGACACAGTTGGAGTGACCACAATTTCCCTGAGTTAAGATCACAATTGTCACGACGGTCGCTGTAAGGAACAGAGACAACAGTGGAATTATGCATCAAGATTAAAGGAAAAATAATGTCAGCTTGGCTGTAGGTGCTGAATTGATCCATGATATTGTTGCATCCAGTGAATTATTGAAATTACTGTACATGCAACAATAACTTGAAATGTCTGTGATATGGTGGAAGACAGCAGATATTTAAAAGGAATACATATGATACTGACATTTCTGAACAAGATGTTAATCATTGAACTGTCGCCCCTGCTCTCTTGAACTAGTTTAGACAAATTTGCAACCTCGAAACAACTCTAATTTTGGTGAAGAAGATTAATGCAGTTAAACATGCCATATAAAATTGATGGTCGGACACAATCAGACTTACAAGGGACGCCAATAATACCGAGGATCGGATAGTAAAATGGCAGAATAAGCTAGATTGCCCAATAGACCCGGTAATTTAATGGCATTCAATTATAAAACGTGGAAAGCTCATAAAGTGCTTCCGATAAACTCCTGCTTATTGTTGTAACACTCCAATATGTTGTTCCCAGGTTCTGATCCATTGTTGTAACTTTCCAATCTATTGCTCTCAGATTCTGAGATCACCTCTCCCTCTCTTGAAATTGTAGTTCCCTGTTAGTGACAGGCCCAGGCTCGCGCTGACAATGTCAGGTAACGCCTTGAAGGGACTCCCTTATAAACATGAGTGGGAAGCTCTCCATGTAGACAATTAGGGGACATGGAGAGTGCCATTAATTCCAGCCACAGAACAAACAGCTTCACATAACCCTTTCAATACAATTATTCTTGCACCAATCTAAAAGGGTAAAGTTTACCCTTGACCCTGGTCCAGTTGAGATGTACGATGGTTTCAGAGGGACGGAATATTGTAAATAGAGGAGTGTAAGGTAGACACATTTTGGCGCTGCCCAACAATAAGTTCGGCAGATATAAGCAAATCATTGAAGAAGGTAGAACAAGATTTTTAGTGCATTAAAACAACAATTCGTGTTTATTGATCAAGAGAATCAGAGTTTACAAAAATAAGAAATTCAGACAAAGGATGCATAAATCATAAAGCCTTGGTGAGGCTTGGTGAGTATAATGCCTAATTCTGTTGTGCGCATTTCAAGAAGGATGTTATAGTCTTGGAGATTGGCGCAGAGGAAATTTACTGGAATTGAAACAGGGCTGAGGGACTTGAATTGCGGGGAGAGGCTGCAGAAGCTGTGGTTGTTTTCCTTCGAGCAGATCAGGCAAAGAGGAGGTTTAATAGAGTGATTTAAACTCACGATGGATTTTGATAAGGTAAATAGCAAGGAATTGGTGATCCTGGAATATGGGCCAGTCACGGGCTGACAGAGTTTTAAAGTGATTGACAAAGAAGCAGAAAAGGAATGAAGAATTGTTGGTACAAAAAAATCTGCAATGTACTGTATTAAACGAATACAGATCCTGAATCTAATACAGATCCTGAAAATAATACAGATACTTAAAACAATACAGAGCTTTAATTTAATAGAGATCTTTAAATTAATACAGATCTTTAATTTAAAACAGATCCTGAGACTAATACAGATGTTTAGATTAATGCAGATCTTTAATTTAATACAGATCCTGAAACTAATACAGATGTTTAAATTAATACAGATCCTGAAACTAATACAGAATTTAAAATTAATGCAGACACCTAAACTGATATTGAAGCAAAAAATGGACCCTTAAACTGATACAGATCTTTATGCTAATATATAACCTGAAATTAATACAGGCCCTGAAATTTATACAAATCCTACAACTAACAGAGGTGTGTGAGTGTGTGTCTGTGCAACCTATGTGTCTGTGTCTGTGTGTAATTATTTGTGTCTGTATGTGCGCCTGTCTGTGTGTGTGCGTCTGTGTGTGTGTCTGTGTGTGTGTGTGGCTGTGTGTCTCTGTGTGTGAGAGCTTATCTGTGTGTGTCTGTGTGAGCGTGTGCGTGTGCTTGACTGAGTTGGTGCCTCTGAGTGTGTGCGTGTGGGTGTGTCTGTGTGTGTGTCTGTATTTGAGTGTCTGTGTTGTGTGTGTCTGTGTTTGTGCCTGTTAATGTGTGCGTATGCATGTGTCTGTTTGTGTGTGTCCGTATGTGTCTGTGTGTCTGTGAGTGTATGTATGTTTGTGTGTGTGTGTGTGTATGTACCGGTAAGTGTGTGTCTGTGTGTGCTCTATGTGCGTGTATATGTGTCTGTGTGTGTCGGGGGTCTCTCAATATACACCGCTGCAATGCTTATCATTTCTGATCCTGTGGATTCCAACTGGGGCGTGTTTGCTGTGTGATGTTGGTGAAATATTCACGGTGTAACTCGCGGAGGTACCCCAGGAATCATGTAGCGCTTTTACAGGCCAGAATTTGGTTTTGTTACAACCAGATTCCTCTTTATTGATTCTCCTGAGTTTTTTTCAAACATCAAAGGGTAACGGAAGGGCATAACGGAAGGCAACGCAGGATAAATATTCAGATTAAATTTTCACAATACCTTTTCTATAACTGTTGCTGTGGGTCCATTGATTGTTCTGGAGAGTGCCGGTGGGGATGGAGGGGCGGTGACTATTTGCCCCCTCACCTTTTCTGCCTGCTCCAATGGCTGAGTGTCATGGGCGGGGTCGGTGGGAGCCCTGCTCCAAACCAGTCCAGCTTACCCTGGCCAAGGGAAGCAGGTCACGCTCCTTTCCATTGTGCAGTCAGAGGACACGCCCCTCCAATTAAGCCATCGTCATGGGGACCAGGTCCCGCCACCCTGTCCATTGTGCCGCCACAGGACACGGACCTAACGTAGGGCGTTCGTCATGGGCACAAGGTCCCGCCTCCTGCCCATGTTGCCGTCACAGCACTCGCCCCTCCCATTATGTGGTCATCACGGGGACCAGTAGGAACCCCGGCCCATTGTGACGTTTAAAGATGCCCCTCCCATTATGCCGTCGCTATGGAGACAAGATCCCACCCCTTGCTTTGTTTCGTTTAGGATCCGCCCCTCCCATGATTCCGTCACCATGGTGAGCAGTTCCTGCCCCCTTCCCCTTGTGAAAGTTAGAAGCCACCCCTCCCATGATGCCGTCACCATGGGGACCAGGTCCCGCCCCTTGCACTTCGTGACGTTTAGGAGCCGCCCCTCCCTTGATACCGTCACCATGGTGAGCAGGTCCCTCCCCCTGCTCGTTGTGACTTTTAGATGCCGCCCCTCCCATGATGCCGCCACCCTGGGGAACATTTTCTGCCCCCTGCCCGTTGTGCGACCAGCAAAGCGAATATGCGCAGCCCGAATTTCCCTGCCGAATAGCAACATGTCCCTGCAGCCCTCTCCCCGGACTCTGTGCTGGTCAGGCTCCACAACACAAGCCGAACACCATGGGGAACAGGTCCTTCCAGCCCACTCGCTCCATTCGAAGTTTGGGGATCAAGTTGCACACCACATGCCGGACACCATGGGGAACAGGTCCCTCCGGCCCGCTCCCCGGAATTTGTGGTGGCCAGGCTCCACACCAGAAGCCGGACACCATGGGAAAAAGATCACGCCCGCCCGCCCGCTCCCAAGGACCTGTCGGGATCTGGCTCCACAGCACAAGCCGGACACCATGGGGAATAGTTCCCTCCCGGACTGTCCAATGACATTGGGGGAGAGATTTAACTGCTCCCACCACTCGGTCGAAAAGCAACCGGCCCCTCCCCACGCCCAAAATCCTCTCCACCCCGCTCAATCATTGGGAATGGGAATTAAAATGAGATAATGCTGGAAACTCCCTGACTCAGCTCCTCTCTCCTTTTTGAATGAATTTTACAATAGGGCCAAAGGGACATGTCAGCACATCCTTCAACTGCTGCCGAAATTTAGTCGGGGCATAAATGCAAGAATGTGTGGAGCAATTCAGGAGCCCAATTCCTGCGCAGAAGGATGCAGCAATATGGACTCACAGCGCAAATTATACATCCGCACTCATACAGAACACACCATGATCGTGCCCACTACAGGAGGAAACTGGCGAGATAACAATCAGCAAAATGATTGGTTTCTATCGACTCTCCATCTCTGGCTCTCTAGCACTCTCCCCACTTCTGTTAACCCGGAGGCTCCAGCGGGCTCTGCTGCTCACTAAAATGTGTCTGACGGTGAGAACATTGAGCAGCAGAATCAGGATAAATGGGGCTAACGGGTTTAGAATATAATGGACAAATTTGATTGTTACCCAGACCGTCGATTAATAAAAATCTAGTATTACAGAACATAACCAGGGTTCGTTTACCAGTTGATACATCCATGTGAGCATGGAATACCAGAAAAGGTTCTTTAAAAAGATCAGCACAGTCACTGTCCCAAGAACCACGCCTGTTTTGTCGGTTCATTGCAAAACACCAACTAATTAATTAACAAACTCAACATTGAAAAACACGATCAAATTCAACAACAATTTCAACATTAAGAAACACCAGCAAATCTACAACAAGCTCAACTTTGACAAATAGGTATACATTCAGCACAAATCTTCTCAATTGTATATCACCAAAAAATTCAGCAACATAAACATTGAAAAACACCCAGAAATTCAACAGCAGCAACATTGAAAACACAAAGAAATTCAACAAGCTCGTGAACATTGAAAAAACATTTGAAATTGAAATTCAAAATTGAAATTCAACCACAACCTCAAAAATGAGAAACACCAACTAATTGAACAACAACCTCAAAATTGAGAAACCCCAACAAATTCAATAACAAACCCAACATTGGAAAACAGCAATAAATTCAACAACAACTCAACATTGGAAACACCAACAAATTCAGCAACGACTACAACATTCAAAAACCCCAGAAAATTCATAAAGAAACTGAATACTGATTATCACCAACATATTCTGCAAGAACCTCCACATTGTAAAACATCAACAAATTCACCTACAACTTCAACATTGAAATACACCAGCTAATTCAACAATATTGAAATACACCAGTAAATTCAGAAACCACGTCGCCATAGAAAATGAAGAACAAACCGATGAACAACCTCAGCATTGATAAATAACAAAAAAATTTAACAACAACCTCATCAATGAAAAACATCAACAAATTCAACAAGCTTAACAATGAAAAACTTTAACAAGTTCAAGAGCAACCTCGTCATTGAAAAACACTTACAAATTGACGTTAACATTGAAAAACATCTAAAAATTCAACAACAGCGTGGAAAAACACCAAGTTCTACAAAAAAGTCATCAACTAAAAGTGCAAACATTTTCAAACAAAACCTTAAAGTTTAACAAACATTTGCTGAATTTGTTGATGGTTCTCAATTGTGACTCTGTTTATAAATTTGATGGTGTTTCACAATCATTTTAACTTTGCTGCTGTTTTTCAAAGGTGAATTTGTTGTTATGTTTGCTGATTTTTTTTTCAGTGTTGTTACTGCTGTTGAATATGTTGATGTTTTCAATGTTGAATTCGTTGTAGAATTTGTCAGTGTTCTACAATATTCAGGTTGTTGTTGAATATGTTGGTGATGTTCAATATTGACGTTGTTGAATTTGTCGTTGTTGTTCTCGGTGTTGAGTCTGTTGTTGAATTTGTTGCTCTTTTTCAATGTTGAGCTTGTTGTTGAATTAGTCGATGTTTTCAATGTTAACGTTATTGAATTTGTTGGTGCTTATTAATGTTGAAGCTGTGGTTCAACTTGTTGCTTTTGATCGAAGCTGAGGTTGTAGTTGAATTTGTTGGGGTTATTGAATGTTGGCATTGTTTAAGTTGTTGATGAGTTTCAATGTTCAGATTGTTGCTGATTTTCAATGTTGAAGTTGTTGATGACTTTGTCAGAGTTTTTACAAAGTTGAGGCTGTTGCTGAATGTGTGCACTATTACAACGTGGAAATTGTTGTGGAATTTCTTGGTGATTTTCAACGTTACAGTTGTTGAATTTCTTTGTGTTTTTCAATGCTAATCTTCCTATTTAACTTGTTGGTGTTTTGCAATGTTATGTTTGTTAATTAATTACTTGGAGTTTTGCAACGTTTTGGCTCCTGTTGAAATTGTTGGTGGTTTTCAATCTTTTTGACTTTGCTGGTGTGTTTCAAAGTTAAAGTTGTTGGTAAATTTGTTGGTGATTTTCAATCTTGATGTTGCTGTTAAACATGTTTTACAATGTTGATTTTGTTTAATTTGTTGGTGATTTTCAATGTTGAGGTTGTTGTTGAGTATGCAGTTGTGTTTTTTTTTCAAAGGCTGAGGTTGTTGCTGAATTTGTTGGTGTTTTTCAGTCTTGAGATTGTCCTTGAATTTGTTGGTGTTTTTCAATGTTGAGGTAATTGTTGAATTTGTTGGTGTATTTCAAGGTTGAGGTTGTTGTTGAATTTGTTGGTGTTTTTAAATGCTGAGTTTGATTGAATTTGTTGGTGGTTTTCAATATTGAGTTTGTTGAAATTGTTGGTATTTTTCAAAGTTGAGGTTCTTGTTGAATTTTTTTCACTTTTTTCAATGTTGAGGTTGTTGTTGAATTTGCCGGCGGTTTTCAATGTTGATTTTATCGTTGAACTTGTTGGTGTTATTCAATGTTGAGTTTGTTGTAGTTGTTGGTGTTTTTCAAATCTGAGGTTGTTGTTGAATATGTTGGTGTTTTTCAATAATGTTGTGGTTGTTGAATTTGTTGTTATTTTTTAGAAGTCGCAGGCTCGTGGGCTGAATGACCTTCTCCTGTTCCCATGAATAAAGTCCCTGTTAGTGGCTGACCGGGGCTCCAGGATTGCTTTCCCCAATGCATAATCAACATCTGGGACAGCTGATCCTCTGAAGTACGGCGACGACTCTGCAGAATACACTTTGCTTTTTGTACATGTGCCTGCTCCAGCAGGGGATGCTTTGACCTATCTACTGCCCCTTTTCCATCCGCTCCTGAGTCTTCACCTCCCCACAAGGGCTCAGCGACTCAGTGGCCCGTGCCGATTGCAGGTTTGTGCTTAAATAGACCATTTATTGCCGGGAAACTGTGAACGCCGCCTCTGGGCTATTTTCAGTTGTTTTGATTCATCAACAAATGAATATATGATGTTAGCGGATATTTCACTGCATCCTTTAGCTGCTTTCTGAACTTGGACTGAGTCACCCCATAAATTAATGTGTTTGTGCAGTTACTTAAACTCCGCAGCATCATTCCGAATTGTTTACATATATATTCAGAATCTGTATAATCACTGGGACCTGTTCCCGTAATGGTATTAAATAAGCAATCTATAACATACACCGACCACATCAGTCCGAAGCTGCCCGAGATGGTGAAGAGTAAAATCACAGACTTCCTCCTGCTCTCCATCTCTGGGTCAGTGCGATCCTCTCCCCTGCTCTAACCCCTCAGCCCATTACGGACTCGACTGGCCACTAAAATGTGTCTGACTGTCAAAGCGTTGAGCAGCAGAATTAAAGCGAATGGGAGCAATGGGTTTAAAAGCGTGTCAAACAAGTCAAATCCCACCCACCCGGATTTAGTTAAATAGCTTGGCTCTGGATAACAGAACCACGGAACATTGTCGATTATCTCTCCAGGTTCCTGTGTAAAGTGGTGCGGGATGTTTTTTAAACAGTGCAGAATGCCTGTTGATGCTAGAACCACAGCCGCAATTTTCTCGGTGCAATATTTTGTTTTCAGCTTCTGCCAACAAATGGCCACAAATCGGTCAAAGGAGAAAGTGATGGTGAACCAGACTGAACAGTCTGTGGCTGCACGAATCAGGACAGCGAGAACACTACACACTGGGGTGATGAGCAGGAAACTCTGTCCAAAATAATAATAAATTACCCTCTACATGATGACCTCAGTGATAATGACCAGTAGGTCAGCCCTTGCCATGGCCACCAGATAGCGCATGGTGCAGTTGGAGAGGCCACACTTTCCCCGGGTTAAATTCACAATCGCCAGTAAATTAACTGTAAGAGAGAGAAGGGTAAAGAGACTGGAAATTAACTGATCAAACATTCACGTTCAATAAGGACAATAATCAACCAACAAAATAGATCATTTTGGACCCTGTCAGAGGCTAAACATTGAAATTAAAACTCCATATCTATCCCCAACCCATCCCCATCCTGTGAAATCCAGAGTTCAGACGGGAAGCATTAAATATAATGGGTCGGATATAAAGAAAAGAAACAGGCCATTCACCCTAAGCAGCTCATTTCAGTGTTGATGATCCACTGGAGCCTCCGCCCAGATTTCATCAGTTGAATCTGACAACGTAACACTCTATTCCTTTCTCCCTCACATCCTTGTTCGTTTTCCCATAAATGAATCTAAAGGATTCACATCAAACACTCTGTGTGGCAGCGAGTTGCACATTCTCACCGGTCTTTGGATGAAACAGTTCCCTCTGAAATCCCTCTTGGCTTTATTGGTAATTCTCTCAAAACGAAGGCCTCCATTTATGCCCCTCCTCACAGAAATAAATATTCTCTCTGTGTCCACTCTATCAAATCCTTTCTTCATTTTACATTTCTAATTAGCAGACCCCTCAGCCTTCCAGTTTCAAGAGATAAAGTCACAGCCTGTCAATCCGTTCCTGGTATTTATACCCACGTATGTTTGATATGATCGATATACACAGTCTCTCCACCCTCGGCAGTGCCTCCGTACCCTTGGCTCTATAATACCTGAACTGAACTTAATCCAGTATTCAATATGTGCTCTGGTTAAGGTTTGATGCAGATTTATCATAAATGATCTACTTTTGAAATCCTCCTCAGTATTGAGCACACCCTGTCTCAAGCTGGTCTCATCTGTAATCTTTGACATTGTGTTTTGATTACAAAATTCAACTCATTAATGCATTTTGATGAGCACTGATCAGAGCACTGAACCTTGTGGAACACCACTTCCCACCTTCTGCCACTCTGAATAATGATCCTTTATTCCCACTGTCTGCTTTCTCTCCTTATTACAGCGAGCAATCCATTCGGCCACTTCTCCCTTGACGCCACATTTTATGACCTTATTCATTAGTCTGTTTTGCTCTCCTGTTTAAGTGACAGTAAATGTCTCTATCTCGTGGAGCAGTTGAATCGGCGACAGACCCACATCAATAATTTTCACTGTATACACTTACACAAGCCACAACAATAATCCACCCATTGTTTAAAGGTGACATCCGTAAAAGCAAAAGCGACAGCTATATGAAATGGAGAGACCCGTCACCCCAAACAAACATTCACAACCAAAGCAGTTTGTTTCATGCCAGTTATTGAACCAAACTCAGCATATGTCTACCCTAACAGTTACTCCCGGTAATAAATGGTCACTGGGTATCCCCTCCTCAGCTCCTCATTCCACGGGTTAGTGACCCACAGCCTCTGTAGTTTTGCACTAACACATATTCCCAGACACCCATAGGCACTGTGCCTGGGTGTTTCATGTCAGCTAGTTAACCACACTCAGTACAACTGTACACTTACAGATAATAGAACATTATGTTCCACTGGAGAATATAACTTGATATTACCGTTTCTATGCAAGTCATAAGCAGAACTTGATCTTCAGTTGGTGCAATATAATGAATCGGTAGAGATAATTCAGGGTATTTGACTGTAGAAAATGCTACCACTGATCGACTGCCCATATAGATCCACCGTATATGTAATATTATGAGTAGCAGAATAAAATCACAAATGAGCTCACGTACATCTTCACAGACATTAAATGTTTATATTCACTTACCGGGTACACCAATTATTGCCAAGATCAGGTAATATATTTTTCTAAAACTGTTAAACTGTTCAATCATATTCTCACTGAAGTGATTTGTCCCTTCGTCTCGTGTTAATCTCTCTGTATTAAACTGTGGGGCGATACATTCGCAAAGCCTTTAATTAATACTCTGTCCGAACACCTCCGGGAATTTGAAGTTGCAGCTTATTTGTTTTAAACTTGAACAAACAGGTTTTCGAAAGTGAGTTATTCCCTGCTGTACAGTCTATATTTAGCGCTGGGATTTCACTGGACAATTCTGATCACATCATGAGCTAACAAGTTTCGTTCGCCCAGCATTGACCCTGTTCACTCAAAAATAGGAAACATCAGTCCAAAAACAACTTCTAAAATTGTCTCCTAACTGCTGATCCCAATGCTGTGGTTATTAAATCATTGAATTGCAATTAGTCGAGTCTCTCTATCTCCCTCTCCCTCTCTCTCCTCTTGTCTCACTCTTCTTGTCTCTCTCTCTCAGTACCTCCATTCCTCTCTCTGTCTCTCTCTCATTGTTTCAGTCTCTGCCTTCCTCTTCTTGTCTCTCACTCTTCTCTCTCTCACTCCACTCTCCTCTCTCTCCCATTCTCTATTTCTCTTTATCTCTCATTGCCTCACTCTGTCTCTCACTCTCCATATCTCTCAGTCCTTCTCTCTCTCTCACTCACTCTCCCACACCGTCTCTCCTGTCTCTCTCCCCTGCCTTTCTTGTCTCACTTTCTCTCTCTCGCTTTTGTCTCTTCCTCTCTGTATCTCACTCTCTCATTCTCTCAGGGGCGTGACTGCCCTCTTTAACTTTCATTATCCTATCAAAGGGTAGAATGCCTCACTAAGGAAAGAGATTTATACATTCGAACGTTGAATCATTCACTTAGACTTGGAAAGGAATTAGGGCAGATAGAGGGATTAAAAATAGGGATAATAAATGAATCAAATTAAGAATAAATAAAAATAAGTGGGTAAAAAAAAGAATCGAGAGAAAGGGTTTAAAATGTGGTGAGGATAGAGGAGAGAGCTCATGGTCTGAAGTTGTTGAACTCAATCTAATGTCCGGAAGGCTGTAAAGTGCCCAGTCGGAAGATGAGGTGCTGTTCCTCCTGTTCGCATTGGGCTTCACTGAAACATTGCAGCAGGTCAAAGAATGACATGTGGGCTGAGATCAGGATGGAGTGTTGAAATGGCAAGCGGCAGGGAGGTCTGGGTCATGCTTGCAGACAGAACCAATGTGCTCCACAAAGCAGTCACCCAATTCTACTTTAGTCTCCCAATCATAGAGGAGTCCGAACTTGGAGCAGCGAATGCTGAGGACAAAATTAAAGGAAGTGCAAGTGAAGCACTGGCTCACCTGAAAGGCTTGTTTGAGCCCTAGGACGGTGAGGAAGGATGAGGTAATTGGGCAGGTGTTGCACCTTCTGTGATTGCATGTGAAGGTGCCGTGGGAAGGGGATGAGGTGTTGGGGGTGATGGAGGCGTGGAGGGAGCGGTTACGACGGAATTCAGATGGAGGGGTTGAGAGGAAGATGTGTTTGGTGGTGGCATCATGTTGGAATAGACGGAAATGATGGTGGATGATCGGTTGAATGCAGAGGTTGTTGGGGTGTAAAATTAGGTCAAGGGGGGCCCAATCATTCTTCAGGGTGGGAGGGAAACCGTTGAGGGCAGAGGCGGGGGAGATTGGTCAGACACAGTTGAGAACCTTGTCAAGCATTGTGGGGGAGGGGGGAACCTCGGTTAAGGAAGATGGAAGACATGTCAGAAGCGATTTGTAAAATGTCGTCATCCGAACACATGCGAACTGAGAGAATGAGATGGAGTCCTTACAGGAAGCGGGGTGTGAGGAGATGTCGGCGAGGTAGCTGTATGAGCCGGTGAACTTGTAATGAACATTACTGGGCAATCCATCAACAGAATTGGAAGCAGAGAGGTCAAGGATGGTAAGGGAACTGTCGGAGATATACCATATGAAGCTGATAGAGGGGCCGAAATTTGAAGCAGAATTGATACATCTTTCCCGGTCCAGACAAGAGCATGCAGCTCCACCAATTCAGTCATCGATATACCTAAAAAAGCTTTCTCAGTGGGGTGTGGACTGAGTAGGACAGCAACAAGGACTGTTCCACATTACCCATAAATAAACAGGCATAACTAGTGACCATGTTGTCGCCCGTAGCCATACCTTTTGTTTGGTGGGCGAGGGATAAGTTAAAGGAGAAATTTTTCAGTGATATAACACGTTCAGCCAGGGGGAGGAGAGAGGTGGTGGATGTTGATTTTTTGGGCCTCCGTTCAAGGAAGAAGCGGTGATCCCTCAGACCATCCTGGTGGGGAAAGGATTTGTAGAGGGATTGGGCGCTCATGGTGACGAGGAGGCGTCATATCAATGTCAACAATTTCCAGTTGCCTGGCCCTAACCGACTGGGAAAGGGCTTTGGTGAGATCCCACCTGGATTAGTCTATTGACCCTCGAGTTTAGAACTGTTCTGAAAACAGGCTCATGCTAAACTGTATCAATGTCATCATGTTAAAATATTACATGTAGAAAGCCACCACAGGACCCTGTAAATTTCAACATACCATGTGGGAGGCGTTGGCAAAGTGGCATCGTCTCCAGACGAGTCATCCAGAGACCCAGGGTAATGGTCTGGAGACACGGATTCGGATTCCACTCGAATTTGAATTTATTATAAATCTGGACATAAAAGTCTACAGATCACTGTGAAGCCATCGTCGATTCTGGTACAAATCCATCTGGTTAACTAATCCCCTTTTAGTCAAAGGAATCCGAGGTTCTTACCTGTGGGAAACTATCGAACTCCAGATCCACAGCAATAGAACTAAGTTGCTTCAAAACACGAAAAATTACAAAAGGAATGAGACGGGAGAAATCACCTGGCATCGACCAAGGCACTGGAAATGACAACAAGAAATCTAATTCTGTCGACCCTGCAAAATCCTCTTTACTAACATGGGGGCCGGGGCGGGAGGGGGAGCTGTCTCACAGGCAGGTCAAGCAACAGCCTGACATAGTCATCCTACCGGAATCATACAGAGAGAAAATGTCCGAGACAGCACCATCACCATCCCTGAGTATCCCCATTTAAACTGGCATGACAGTCCCACCGCAGAGGCTGGGCCACAGAGTAAACAGTTAGGAGGGAATTGCGGTGGGAGTGCTCCACATAAACTCCGGGCCCCATGAAGTGTCATGGCATCAGGTGAAACATGGGCAAGGAAACATCCTGTTGATTACCACCGACCCCCGTCCCTCAGCTGATGAGAGTAAAAGGGCGCAGAATTTACTCTGGGTGGGGGACTTTATTGTCCATCACAAAGAGTGACTCGTTAGTACCTCTACTGACCGAGCTGGCCGAATACTAAAGGACATAGCGGTGTCTGCGTTAGGTGGTGAGGGAACCAACAGAAGGAAGAAAACATGCTTCACCTCATCCTCACCAATCTGACTGCCGCAGATGCATCTGTCCATGACAGTGTTGGTAGGAGTCACCACCGCACAGTCACGTTGGTCCGCCTTCACATTGAGGATTCCCTCCATCGTGTTGCGTGGCATTACCAACGTGCTAAAAGGGATAGATTTCGAACAGATCCAGCAACTTAAGGCTGGGCGTCCATGAGGCACTGAGGGCCATCAGCAGCAGCAGAATTGTCCTCGAACACAATCTGTAACCTCACGGCCAGGCACATCCCCCACTCTACCATTACCATCAAGCCAGGGTGTCAAACCTGGTTCAATGAAGAATGCAGAAGGGCATGCCAGGAACAGCGCCAGGCATACCTGAAAAAAAGGTGTCAGCCTGATGACGCTATAACACAGGACTACTTGTATGTCAAACTTGCATAAGCACCAAGTGATAGACAGAGCTAAGCGATCTCACAACCAAAGAATTAGATCTAATCTCTGCAGTCATGCCACAACCATTCGTGAATGGTGTTGGATGAGGGGGCTCCAGACGTATCCCCATCCTCAATGAAGGAGGAGCCCAGCACATCAGTGCAAAACATAAAGCCGAAGCATAAGCAACATTCTTCAGCCAGAAGTGCAAAGTGAATGATTTATCTCGACCTCCTCCGGGGTTCCACAGCGTCAGAGATGCCAGTTTTCAGCCAAATCGATTTAATCCACGTGTTATGAAGAACTGGCTGAAGGCACTAGATAATGAAAAGATTATGCACCGTGACGATATTCTGACAAGTACACTGAAGACATGAGCTCCAGAACATTTTGCGGCACTAGCCGAACTGTTCCAGTACATGTAGAACACTCGCAACTTACTGCCAATGTGGAAATATGCCCAGGTATTTTCTGTGCACAAAAAACAGGACAAATCCATCCTGGCCAATTACTTCCCCATCAGTCTACTCTCGATCTTCAGTAAAGTAACGGAAGCGGCTATCAACAGCGCTATCATGCGGCACCTACTTAGTATTAACCTGCTCACTGACGCCCAATTGGAGTCCTGCCAGGTCCGCTCTGCTCCTGACGCCATGACACTCTTGGTTCAAACATGGACACAAGAACTTAATTCAAGATGTGAGGTGAGAGCGACTGTCCTTGACATCAAGGCAGCGTTTGAATGAGTGTGACATCAAGGGGCCCTAACATATCTGGAGTCAATGGGAATCAGTGGGGAATTCTCTACGCTGGTTGGAGTCATAAAAAGCACAAAGGAAGATGGTTGTGATTGTTAGAGGTCCAACATCTCAGTCCCAGGGCATCATTGCTGGAGATGTTCAGGGTAGAGTCCTCGGCCCAGCATCTTCAGCTGCTCATCAATGACTTTACCTCCGTCATAAGGTCAGAAGTTGCGATGTTCGCTGATGATTGCACAATGTTCAGCACCATTCGCGACTCCTCAGGCACTGAATCAGCCCATGTCCAAATGCAGCAACAGCTGGACAATATCCAAGCTTGGGCAGATGTTAGGAACGAGAGAGTTTAAGTAAGTTATGTTTGCATTTGTTGGTTTAGGAAATATTTTTTGCTTTAATTTTCAAGCATGATTTTTGTTTCTCGATGTGTGGGTTAAAATGTTGAATCCTGGTATATCGTTACATTTTTGAGAGGCGAGAGCAAGTGTACGCTCGGTTTGTGTGCCTGCATTTTCGAATGCTTTTATGATCCTTGAGGTGGAGAGCTGTGTTACCAAGTGGGGTAGTGGTTTAGGGCAGTTTAAGTACAAAAAATTTGCTGTTTCCTAGCAATCGGATTCCAGAGAGGGTGGCCACACACACATACACACAGACACACACGCATATGCACACGTACACAAACACATAAACACAGGTATAAACCAAAATCAGTTTGAGTTCATTTGGTGTGGGTGTTCCAAGGATGAAAGCACTTGCCAAGAGAAGGAACCTTGGAGAGCGGCTGGTAACAAATCCGAAACGAAATATGCAACCAGCTGGCAGGAGAAGCAGAAAGAGAAGAAGAGAGGTCTGTTGAAGACCTACTAATCAAAAGAAGCAAACAGGAATCTGGACAAGGTCCTATTAGGTAGTTTTGGGAGTGAGAAGCAGAGAAAGGTTTCAAATTTCAAGTTAGAATTTTCAGCATGCAGATTTAAAGCAACTTTGGCTTGCAAAAATGCAGAAGATCCAAGGAGACAGCTCGAGTTCTGTAAGGCCTTGCTATAAGGGTGTGAAGCAATGGTGTTCTTTTGGCATGGCTGAGACAGTGAGAGAGAATGCATGGCAGGAATCTTCAATGACGTGGCGATCCAGGAGAGCTCGGAGCCCTGCAGATGGACCGTTATGGAAGGCGTCTGAGAGAAAGCATGGTTTGGGAGGAGACTCCAAATGGGTTCTTCGAGAGTGGAGGTTGGGAAGCCTCGTGTGAAAGACGGAGCTCAATGAGAGCGGTTGGCTCAAGATTTGACAAGCGATTGGGGGGAGATGTCAGGTATCCATAGCAACTGTTCGGAATGGAACCAGACACTTGGTTTCAGGTTGTTGTAAGGATTACCACAAGTCGCAGATTGTTTTGCATGGACTGTGTAACGACTGTGAACATTAGAGTATAAGATAGATGTTCTAACTTGTGCTTTCTTAGTAAATCTGAATATATCTGGAAAGGCACAGTTATGGTGAAGGACTATTGTAATATTGTTCATATTTTCAAGTTTAATAAATGTTTGATTCATTGTTAAAAATCCATCAGCTGCCTCCTGTAACTCTGTTCAGTCGAAACTCTCCACGCAACTAAACAAAAAATAAAACTTAAGATCTCTCAAGCTGGGTACCACCCTGGGATCAGACTTTACCCTTAGGAACATCACCAGGGATCATACCACTGACAAATGGCAAGTGACATTCACGCAACACATGTGCCAGGCAATGACAATCTCCAAGAAGAGAGAGTACAACCATTGCCTCTTGTCATTCAAAGGCGTCCAACACTATCAACATCCTGGGGGTTACCATTGACCAGAAACTGAACTGGAGCAGCCATATAAATACTGTGGCTGTAACAGCATGTCATAGGTTCAGAATTCTGTGGTAGTAACTCACCTCTTGTCTACAGAAGGCCTGTCCACCATCTACAAGGCACAATTCAGGAGTGTGATGGAATACTCTCCACTTGCCAACATAAGTAGAGCTCCAACAACAGTCAGGAAGCTTGAGCAAATCTAGGACATAGCAGCGCTCTTGATTGGCACCACATCCACAAACAGTAACTCCCTCTACCACCGACCCACAGTAGCAGCAGTGTGTACGATGTACAAAGTGCACTGCAGGAATTCACTGAGCCTCGTTAGACAGCACCTTCCAAGCCCAGGACCATTATCATGTAGATGGACAAGGGGAGCAGACACATTGGAACACCACCAGCTGGGAGTTCCCCTCAAGTCACTCAAAATCCCGTTTTGGAAACTTATCGCTGTTCCTTCCCTGTCGCTGAGTCAAAATCCGGGAACTTGCTCCGTAACAGCACTGTGGGTGCCTCTGTACCTCAGGGACTCCGGCGGTTCGAGAAGGCTGCTCAGCACCACCTCCTCAAACGCTATTAGAGTTGGGCAAAAAATGTTGACCTAGAAAGCGACGCCCACATCCAATTAACCAATGTAAACAGTAATCTAAAAGGAAACAGTGGATCGGCAGAAATGGGACTTCTTCTAATTGGCCAGATCTAATGAGTGGTCTGTCAAAGCGATCAGTGTAGGGCCCGAAATTTTTTACAATTTATATGAACGAATAAATGAAGGTATTCAGTACATTTGCTGATGACACAAAGTTTGGGAGAATAGTAAGTTGTGAAGAGGACATAAGGAGGCTACAAGGCATGTAGATAGGTTAAGTGAGTCGTCAAATACGTGGCTACAGGAGAATAACGTGGGAAAATGTGAAATTGTCAATTTAGGCAGGAAAATGTATTTAAACAAGAATCTTATTATCCAAATGGAGAGGGATTGCAGAGCTCTGAGATGCAGAGGGGTCGTGGTGTTCTTGTGCAGGAATCAGTAAAGGCTAGTATGTAGGTACCGCAGGTAAATAGGAAAGTTAATAGAAGGTTATCATTTATTGCGAGGGGTTTTGAATGCAATAGTAGGGATGTTATATTTGAGTTGCACAGAGCACTGGTGAGAAAACAACTGGAGTATTGTGTACAGTATTGGTCTCGTTATTTAAGGAAGGATGTAATGCGTTTGAAGCATTTCAGAGAAGGTTTAACAGACAAATATCTTGAATGGGCGTGTTTTCTGATGAGGAAAGATTGGGCAGGCTAATCTTGTATCCACTGGAGTTTAGAAGAGTGAATGAAAGATAAAAGATTCTGAGGGATCATGGCAGGGTAGCTGGAGAGGATCCTTCCTGCTGTGAGAGAATTTAGAACTGGGGCCCAATGTTTAATAATAAGGCGTCACCCATTGTGCACAGAGATAAGGAGAGTTTTTATTTCTCTCAGAGGGTCATGAGCCTTTGGAACTCTGTTTCTCAAAAGGTGGTTGGTGAAGAGTCTTTGAATTATTTTAAGGCAGAGGTGGATCGGTCTTTGATAAGCAATGGAGGTAAGCGATTTTCAAGGATAGGCAGGGCTGTGGAGTTGAGTTTACAATCAGATCAAACACGATCTGCTGCAGCAGTCTCCAAGTCTTCTGGCTCATGAGATATGGACTAAATCAAGTGATTCTCAGTACCCAGGTTAGACATGTATAAGTGGCGCCTGCTTTCACTGCCTGTCACACCTTCCATCACATTGTTGATGACTGAGATCGATCCCGCTTTTCCATATTTTGTGTGTGTGCGTGTGTACAGGACATAACAGGCCAATTACCCACTTCTCCCAGAAGGTGCCTGTCATGTAGTTGTCCTACAGCAGCTTGGCTGGAACTGCGGCTAATTCTGGCGCACAAGTCCTCAATGCTCAGACCGTGATGCAGTCAGCCCCTGGGGCCTTTGCGGTGCCCAGAGACTTCACAAGTACCTTGATATTATCGAAGTGAATCGAGTGGCTTCTGTCTGGCATCTGTAATTCAGAGGAAATGAGGTGGAGGCCGGGATGGATCATCCACTCGGAACTTCCGGCCGAATATGGTTTCAAATCCTGCAGCCGAGTCTTTTGTGCTGACATGCTGTGCGCTCAGATCATTGAGGATGTGGGTGTTTGCAGACCCTCTCCCTCCGGTCTGAATATTATGTTTTAATGGAACCAACATTAGATGTTGCAGAAATGCAGAGCTTTAAACTGATCGCTTGACTGAGGGCTGGCTCATTTCTTCCAGTCGCATTGGACTCCGCTGTTTGGGTTCCTGGAATATTCATGCCGTTTTGCCACGTTCGAAACTCATTTTGAGGTGCGAATTGTGCTAATGGATTAACCCATTGCGGATATTAATAAACATTGAGTGGTTTGCATTATTTAAAAACAAAAGCTTTCTGCAGATGATAGCGGTGTCATGGGCAAAAGCATTTGCAGACATAACTGGGTACCACGAGGCATTTAAAAAATGCAACCATATTCTGTTAAACTGGTAACTCGTCCCAGCCTGAAGATTAATTTATCTGTTTGTCTCCCTTCCTCACATTTAATGTTCTGACGATAGTGAATATTTCTCGGGGAAAGTGTGGTCTCTCGAAATGTGCCACTTACTACCTTGTGGCCATGCAAGGAGCAGATTAATTGGTCGTTTTCATCGATCTGATTCTGGAGCATCTTCCAATTCGTTATCCTATCGAGTTTATGTTCCTGTTTTTTATTCCCGTGTGTAATATCCATGCGGTTCTGCTTTACACAGTCACAGACTGTTCTGTCTGGTTCACTGTCACTTTTACATTCGATCGATTTTTGGCTATTTGCTGCAGTAAGTTAAGAGCAAAATATTGCAACATAAATACAGCATCTGTGGTTCTGGGAACAGTCAGTTTGTTGGGCTGTTTGAAGAATGTGTTCTGGTATTTTATGTATACGGCTCAGTATGGGGGCATGAATTTCCCCTGGTTTTGTTTTGTGACTTTGGATGTTCAGAATTCACGGACATGGGCAGCAATCGAGTTTCTTTATTACAATCTAACGCCGGGAGTCCAATTGTTCCTGGTTTAAGTGCTCAATGCTTTACCTGACAGGCATATTTTACTGAGGAGTAGAGCCCGCAGGAGACTCCAGGCTCAGAGTAGTGGGGAGAGTCCCAGAGACACAGAGATGGAGACTCTAAGGAAATCCATCATTTTACTGTTTATTATCTCACGAAATTTCATTCTGTTATGAGCTTACTTCACGATGTTTTCCCTATGGTGGCGAATGGTAGGTTTGGGCTACACTTACGTAAGACCACCACTTTATATTCGGGAAATAGGCTTCATGCTGCAGCTCCTGACCTGCTGCACAAACACTAGTTTGTATGCAGTGAGCCAGACTAAGTTCAGAGAGCAGCTGAAGGCTGGGCTGAAATTCCTCTTTACTCCGATTCTAAAACTCATTCAGTGCTGTGCTGAACTGAATGATTTCACAACAAGAACACGCTCACTCCTCATGCTTTGCCCGACGCAGCTCTCCACAGCAGGTCCAGTGATAGTGATTAATTATGAATCTCTGACTGACACAGGGTGAGCCATCCTCAGCCGCTGTCAGAGATATACTGTGAACTGGGAAAAGACTCTGGCTACCACCTAGATTAGATATTGGGCTTCGGGAAAGTGTAGTCTGGGATTATTCTAACTGGAGCCCCTGTTGGAAAAGCCCATATATCAGCATCTCACACAAAGTACCATGTAACTGCCCCCCATACCAATCAGAAAGTGGCTCCCATCACACCCAGCACAAAGTCTCCCTCCACAGCAAAACTCAAATTGATTCCTGTGGACAGAACACCCAACAACAAGCTGGACATCCACTTCTGAGCACAATAATTCAAATCAAATTAATTCCCTCCTGTCAGACTGATCATGTTCACTAGAAGCCTGAGCAGTCACGTCATTCTGTTTCATTGTGTCATCGGTGTGTGTTCAGACATCAGTGTCACTTCACATGGGCTATAAAGGCTTCCATCCCAATTCGACAGTGACTGCCTCAGCCTGGACTCGCATCTTTTGTCAGAGTTTTTGTCTCTTTGGATCGTCTGATCAAGGAATGAATTTAAAAAGGGTGAAATCCTCTTGTCAAACCCGTTTCACCGTCTTCAGATTAATGTGATACAACCCTACCCTCTGCTGGCTGCTCACCGCCACTACAGGCACAGCTCTTTTCCAGTCTCAGAGAAGTTCAGTTACTGCTTGGCAGCATCTTGAAACAGATTGAAGAAGTCTGAATATGGAACAATACTGTAAGGGATTGAAGATTGCAGCAGGGTGCACAGTATCACAGTATCACAGTATCACATATCACATCCATTCTGCAACTGCCTCTATACCCCATGGGTTTCCGTTTCCATTACATTTGTAACTAATGACGTCTGACCGCACGCCTTTGGCAATACTATCTGTATGACAAGAAACGGACTATCATCATCACTGTCAGCTATTCTGGAAGCGGCCACGATCCAATTCATCAGACATGTTTGCTTTGCTATTAAGATTCCCATGTCCCTTGTATTCTATGAACCGATACATTGCTAACGGAGCGACCTCGATTTTTGCCCTACAGCATGTCCTGTAGAAATTGAGCCACCAGCGACTGCCTGGCTGCAGTTAGAGTGTTTGTTCTTTTTTCAAAGCAGGGTGTAACATTTTCAAGCTTCAAGTCATCGGGCGTCACTCCCGTATACAAGGAAGAATGAAAGATTATGATCAGTGCCTCCGCTAAGACCACCACCCTTCACTCAGCAACTCTCGTACATCTCTGTTCTGACACAAGAGCGCTGGAATGAAACGGGTTAACTGAACCTGTTTGTTCGGTGGCTGTAATTAATGTCAGTCTCCATGGAATTTAACTGTGCCTCTGACAGGTTGCCCTCTTCTGTTTATAAGTGGCGCCTTTCAAAGCGTTATCACAAAGTATTATCGGGAGCATTCAATCCGCCACAAGCCGGGATCATCGGCATAACAGAGAGGCAGAGGAGAGGACAGAATCTGAGAAGAATGGGTTGGACTGTTACAACAATTGATCAGAGACTGAGAATAATAGATTGGGAAGTTAAAACAATAGATCAGAGACTGAGAATAATAGATTGGAAAGGTAAAACAATAGATCAGAGACTGAGAATAATAGATTGGGAAGTTAAATCAATAGACCAGAGACTGAGAATAATAGATTGGAATGTTACAACAATGGATCAGGACCTGAGAATAATAGATTGGAATGTTACAACAATGGATCAGGACCTGAGAATAATAGATTGGAATGTTACCACAATGGATCAGGACCTGAGAATAATAGATTGGGAAGTTAAAACAATGGATCAGAACCTGAGAAGAATAGATTGGAATGTTACAACAATGAGCAGGAGCTTCACCACGGCGCTAAACTTACTTTCTGCAGAAGATCATTGGATAACATTAAATTTGCGCATTTTATTTGCGCTTTTGGTTATTCAAGGAGTTTACTATCCCATCCTCGCTATTCTTGGTGTCCCTGGTAAGTCTTTACATTCAGAAATTAACTTGTGCAGCATGTTTAACTTCATTACAGTGCATGTCGTCTAAATTCTGGTAAGACCAGTGTCATTTTGTGAAGTTCTGACCACAAACTGCATTCCTGATCCACGGACCCCATACATCGTATCTGCTCATTTCTGTGGGTCATGGCTGTACTTGAGGGCTCAGTTGGCCCACCATTCTCTGCATTGTCAAGGGGGTTGTCAGGCGTAGCACCCGGCGGGGAGAATTGAAATTGAGTCACACACAAACTGCCAGCCAACATTCCCAATTCGGGCCCACAGGTGAGCAGTTCTTCGCCACAGTTTAGTCTCCTCAGTTTCTTCCTTTGACTGACTTTTGCCAACAGCCCCCAGCAGACCAGATCGCAAGGCCCATTCCCTTTCCACTTTCCATGTCCCTACCTCCACGGCACCCACTGCCCCGGCGCTGCCTCATCCCTGCTTGAGCCCAGCATCCATGGCGCGCTGGAGTTCGGGTACGAGGTGGGGGTCAGTTGGGGAATGAACAACCGCAGCTCCTCCAGTCTGACCATGTATCAAACGTCACTGGATCCACTCTGGTAAATAACGCCTATACTCCCTCCCAAACCCTTATATCTTTCTGAAAGTGTGGCGCCCGATGTTTGAAACAACATACAGGACGGGACCAAAATAGTGCTTTACGTAGCTTTATTATACCAGCGTGCATTGTGTTCCCTCTGCCTCTATTAACACTGTGGAGGATGCCATAAGCTCTATTCAGTCCGTTCTTAGCCTGTCCTGCCCCAGGCAGAGATTTGTGCACAAACAGCCCAGGTCTCTCTGTACTTGCACTGCCTCTGATTTGGACAATGGACTTGTATTGGATACATTATACTGGATTGTATCCTCTCCAATATTCTCCCCATCCCAACCTCTCTTTCTTCCTTTTGAAACTTTTTGTAAATTGTAATTCTGTTTTCCTGCTTTGGTTTAATGGGTTCAATAGCTTCTTCTTCAACACAAAACAAAAACAGAATTACCTGGAGAAACTCAGCAAGTCTGGCAGCATCGGCGGAGAAGAAATCAGTCAACGTTTCGAGCCTCCATGGCCCTTCGGCACGAAGGGCCATGGAGGCTCGAAACGTTGACTGATTTCTTCTCCGCCGATGCTGCCAGACTTGCTGAGTTTTTCCAGGTAATTCTGTTTTTGTTTTGTTTTGGATTTCCAGCATCCGCAGTAGCTTTTAGCTTTTTGTTTTTAGCTTCTTCTTCAGTTCGGTGTAGTATTTGGTCCGATATTGCTCCTGTCAAACGCCTAGAAATGTTTGGTTATACTAAAGGTGCTATATTATTGTAAGCTGTTTTTGTTTTGTTTTTTAAATGCTCCACATGTCAGGCAGAAACTGCAGCCAGGAAGCAAATGTGATGTTTCATGTCGCTGAGCCTTGATAATGGAGGGGTTTTGCACCTGTCAGAAACAGCCCAGCCGAAGCCCCGGGTTTGAGATCCAGTCACAAAACTGTTGGCCACAGGAGAACCCAGTCAGTTATCCAGGCAAATCAGCTTGTTTGTTACCAGCCCCTGGGCGAATAAAGGAGAAGGGCAGCGGACGGAGGATTACACAGCTGGAAGAAAAGAACCTGTCCAATCCAAAACTCATAGTTTCGCGTTCAGCGTTGTGACAACTCAATTTTACCAGGGATAGTAGGAAGGGGGGAAGGTTGCTTAGATCTGGTTGATTGTAAGGGGTCACCAGATTTTAAGCCATGCTGGGAAAGTAAAACAGAATTTGCAATAGATTTTAATTCAAATATTTCAGTAACATCCTTTTATCGCTTTAACCCCTCCAGTCTTCCAGATCATCACTGGCTTTTCCTTTGTTCATTCTGGCACAATCATATTCACACAGCTCAGGAAAGAAGAGCACAATTCAACATTTCAAGATATACTTAATCAACCTGGTCACTTTTGTCCCAAGCTAATTTCCATGCTTATCTTTCTTCCACACAGTTAATTTATTGTCAATTGTCATCCTGTCTCGGGGAAACTGCGGTCTGTCCAAATGTGTCTCTCGCTACCTGGTGGCCATGTCAACGGCAGATCTACTGGTCGTTATCCTCGACCTGATATTAAGGCACATTCCAATCCTTTTTGCGGAGCAGTTTTGTATCCTGTATTCTATCCCTGTGTGTAATATCCATGCTGTCTTCCTATATGCCGCCACTGACTGTTCCGTCTGGTTCACTGTCACTTTCACCTTTGATCGATGTGTGGCTATTTGTCACCAGAATATGAAAATTAAATATTGTACCGAGAAAACAGCGACTGTTGTTCTGGGAACAGTGACTGTGCTGAGCTCTTTAAAGAACATCATCTGGTATTTTACCCTCACAGGTCTGTATTTTCTGAGGAACGGGCCCTGGTTTTGTTATATACCTTTTGCTGTTCAGCTCTCTACGGTCTGGATGACTATAGAATTTCTCCATTACATTCTTACCCCCTGTGCCCCATTTCTCTTGATTCTGCTGCTCAATGTTCTCACCGTCAGACATATTTTAGTCAGCAGCAGAACCCGCAGGAGACTCCGGGCTCACAGCAGTGGGGAGAGTCCCAGAGACCCAGAGATGGAGAGTCGGAGGAAATCCATCATTTTACTAGTCGTTATCTCAGCCAATTTCATCCTGTTGTGGGCATTGTTAATATTGTTTTCTATATGGAGCCGGATATCATTCTTGGGGAATGTGCAAGTTGACCTAGATTATATTGTGATGGAATTGGGCTTCATGTTGCAGCTCCTGAGTTGCTGCACAAACACTGGGATTTACGCCGTGACACAGACTAAGTTCAGGGAGCAGTTGAATAATGTGCTGAAATATCCCTTTACTCCAATTCTTCAATCCATTGTATAACCTGAACACTGACTGACTGAGAATGTCCATTAAGTTTCCATTTAATTCAGTATTTCCATTGGTGACCGGTCTGTTACTGTGCCGACAGCAGGCAAAGAGCAGGGTGGTGCTGTTATCTTTATGGTGACAGAGCAAATGGACAGAGTCTGTTCCACATGATGTTGTTTGCCAGCCCTGCACAGAGGCCCATTCTGACGGGAGCATAGAGAAGGAAAGGGTCGTGTCATCAGTGGCCCCGCCCACTCCTGGTTTTCAAAGCAACCAGGGCATCAACAAATGCAGCAACAACAAGTAGGGGTGGTGTCTATCACTGGCCGGGGTAGGGCTAAGTCAGGTAATTGTGTTTGGCGGGAAATCCGGGCACACCAGGGCAGGAGGGTAATATAGCAGCAACAGTGGGGGAGGCGCCCATAACAGTTACACCGAGGAAGTGGGGTGATACAACAGGTGCAGTCGGAGGGTGTATGGTATTCCAGGAAATCGAATGAGGAAAGGTAATATACCGGGTACACAAGCTGTGGGGGAACAGCAATGTGATAATCCAGGTATACCGCGGGAGGAAGGATATCATACCTTGTGCACTAGATGTGGCGGTGTAGCGATGTGATATATCAATTATAGAGTGCGGGGAAGGGTGATATAACGGGCTTTTATCCCTGTACTGACCCTCTGACTGTGCAGCAGTTCCTCAGTTCCGACCGATGACAGCACATCACTGATCAGTACTGTGATTCTCTAAAAATGTGTCGCTCCCTCAGTACTCACCCTTCCACCGTGCCGGCATTCACTCAATGATGCCTCTCTTATAGTGCAGTGCTCCCTCAGTACTGACCCTCTCACAATGCAGTACTGTGACAGCACTGAGCCTACATCAGTGAACTAGTCCCTCAGTTCTGACCCTCTATCTGTGCAGCACTTTTGCAGTTGTCACCCTCTGACAGTGCAGCTCTCCTGTGCTGAACCTCTGACAGTGCCGCACTTGCTCCACACTGACACTGCAATAGTGCGGCCATCCGTCAATGCTGATCCTCCGATAGGGCAGCACTCCATCAGAACTGACCATCTGACAGTGCAGCATTGCCTGAGTATTGAACCTCCAACAGTGCAGGTCTCCCTCACAATTACCCTCTGACAGTAAAGCACTCCCTCAACACTGACCCTCAAGCAGTGCAGCACTACTTCGCTACTGACCATCTGATAGTGCAGCACTCCCTCTGTGCTCCCCCAATAACACTGTGGAGCTTTCTCAGTATTGACCCTCTGCCAGTTCAGCACTCTCTCATTACAATCCACGCAAAAGTGCAGCACTACCTCAGTACTAAATCGATGACAATGCAGCACTCCATCAGTAGTCGCCTTCTGACAGTGCAGCACTCGTTCTGTTCTAACATTCCAGCAGTGCAACAATCCCTCAGCATTTACCAACTGATAGTACAGCACTCCCTTAATACTGACTCTCCAGCAATACAGCTTTCCCTCAGTACTAACCATCTGATCGTGCAGCGCTTCCTCAGTGCTCCCTCAGCGGACACTTCATCGCTCCTTCAGTACTCACCCTCTGCCAGGTCAGCACGCTCTCGGTACTGGACATCCAGCATTGCAGCACTCCTTCATCACTGAAGCTCTGACAGTGTGGCGCATCCTCAGCACTGACCCTCCGATAGTACAGCACTCCTCTGTGCCGACCCTCTGACAGTGCAGCACTCTCTCAACACTCACATTTTGACAGCACAGCTTTCCATCAGTACGGACTCTCCCATAGAGCAGAACTCCATCAGTACTGACAATCTCTCAGTGCAGCACTCCGAAAATGCTGGCGCCCCAACACTGCAGATTCCGCTCTTTACTGACCCACCTTTATATCAGCTCTCACTGTCTATGATATCCTGATCAGTGCATCAATGTCTAAATACTGACCCTCCCATAGTGCAGCACTACCTCAATACTGAACCACAAACAGTGCAACACCAGCTCAATACACACCCTCCGACAGTGCAGCCCTTCCTCAGTACTGACTCTCCGACACGCTGGCACTCCCACAGCACTGAACCGCCGACAGGGCAGAATTCCATCTGTCCTAACCCACCAACTGTGCATCACTCTCTAATTCTCCACCTTCCAAAAGCACATCATTCTCCCACCACTGACCCTCCAGCCTGTGGTGGAAGATAGAAACCGTGCGGTTGAATATCATTAGGACATTCTACTTTAGAGTTGAATCAGTGGTCACTCTTTGTTAAGGCGTAAAAAACGGTTAAAATATTCACACAGGATACTTTGCACACAGAGCTACATCAGAAGACCATTGGAACATTCCGTGATGGTGTGAGATTTCACTGACATTTCAGAAGCTCTTTTCGGAATCCAGTAACAGATATGGGCAATCTCCAGGGGAAAAAATAACATCAGGATATGTAAATTCTGTCTATGTGATAAAGTTTCACCCTTTAGCAAAGGCATGTTAAAACGATAGTGCCATTCATTAATTATAAGTTAATGTGCAATTTGGAGTCATTGAAGTTTCAAGAATGAATCCTTTTAACCTTGTCCAGTGTATCACTAAGCTCTAGTGGACTATATTCAATTCGAAGTGAACATTATCAGTAACCTTTATGAAGGGCCGATGCGGCGGGGATATAGCCTTTCAATGACCTAATTGGAAAAAAATACTATATATATATATATATTATAAGAGCATTCTGTACAAAAAATAATAAACTAGTTCACACAAATACAGATGATGAGAATACTAAAACAAGGTATACTGGTTGTAAGAGTTGTTATTAGAACATATTAGAAAAAAATATTTACCATATAAACACTCACAGTTACCATATAATGACACAGTCCTCAATAATTAAACCATTATCAAAAACAGTGAATAATAGAACCTTAAGAGGATGATTAAAGAGAAAGCAGCTTAGACAAAGAAGCAACACCACAGTTGCCAAGGGCAATGTAATTCAAACAGAATTGACAGAAAGAGAGGAAATCATACCACTGAAAAGGACACGAGTATTGAAATCCTCAAGTTACCGCTTCTCACTAGAGCTGTCTGCATGGCTAGACATTTCGAACTTCATTGCGCTGACCATAATCGGATCACTCTTCTTGGCACTTAAGGTAACAATTTGCTTTAAAGCTTGATGCAACATTATAAGATATTTGTGACTGCATCATTGAATAGTTTTATGTTCTGGATTCTACATTAGAACTGAGATTATGCTTTCCATCTTTGTATATCTTTGACGTTTCATGTACTTAACTATTTCAGGCATCTTGCATGTTCTGGCTCTTGAATAAATGTTTGAATAATGTAGGAAACATAATGTCTCACTCAGTATTCTGTGTACGACTTCACAGAGCTCAACACTGCACCTTCCTAATGAGGGAATTAACTTTTATAACGAGAGCCACGGACCATTATAATATCCGTGTATTTGTAACATAGCTGAGCATTATATTGTTTTCAAAGGACAATCTTAATGAAGGGTACGATCGCTGTTGGAATCCTTCACTCAGGGTGTGGTGGATCATTTCTTCAGTCCCCAAGAAAGAGTATGTGAGAGGTGTATGTTTTAAACTCAGGTGAAAGTAATTATCAGAGAAGAGGTCGTTATCTGGAACAGCCCCTTAAGGATCAAGGTTATAATCCACATCAGACCCTGCAACATTGCAGCACTCCCTCCGCAATGACCATTTGACAGTGCATTGCCCCCTCAGTACAGTGTCTCTGACAGTGCGTCACTCCCTCAGTACTGACACTCCGATTGTGCAGCACTCCCTCATTACTGAACCTCTGACATTCCCCCGCCCCCCTCAATTAGCTCTGAGCCCCACCTCCACCGCTCTGATACAATAAGGTAGTCGTGAATTCAACGGACCAACATGTTCTCACTGTTAAAGGTTTGTACTCCTGAAACAAATAAGAGAATCACCGAATTGCCGCATTGCGACTGAGCAGAAAGAGGCCATTCGGCCCATCGTGTTCTACCTGCCGCCCGAGTGTGCATCAAGACTCAGTGCCATCTTCCTGACTTTTCCCTGTAACTCTGCACATTGTGTCCATAAGAATACTCATGTAATGGCCTCTTGAATGCCTCAATTGAACCTGCACCCAACACACTTCCAGTTAGTCCACTGCAGTCCAGAACCACTTGCTATGTGAATCAGTCTTTCCTTCCCCTCAAGCCAGATTTAACATGCCGGATTGGAAAGGTAAGAGTCACAAGGCAACGGTACTGAAACAATGGATGATCTCTCTGTGAGCTTCGGTGTGTAGAGTTGGCGCTTGCAATCATTTCACTCAGGGCCGGCGTTCAAAATATTTATTTTTTAAGTATTTGGGCTAAATTAGTTCAAGTGTAATCAATGAGCACTGAGGGTCCGTAGGGTCGATATGTTTCTTCATATCAGTGAAATATTTTCAAATTAAGGATGCGTAAACTAAAGGTTTATTTGACAAGATACCAGAAAATGCCAGGTACCGTGGAGATGGTTGGAGTTTTCGGAGATTCTCTGGTTTCAGTTGATCTGCCAGTTTCTTGAGATTGTTTAGCAGCAACTGGGAGAGGCGCAGTGAGGCAATCCCCAACCAGATGGCGACACAAGTATATTGTCCCTTTAATGTGGGGGCCAGACAGCACCCAATGGAACAGGTGTCTCCTTCCTGAGTGCTGCTTTGACTCGAAATAAGTATTTTCTAACAATCTTATCCACGTGCATGGTCACCTTCACAGGCCTGAGACGTGGACAGGTTCTGTTTCTGCAACGTTCGGTGTAGAGGTCGTGTATGTGTTGGCATTAATTTTCCCAAATTCGCTAGATTCTGGAAAGATCCCATCAGACTGGAAAGCAATAAATTTAACCACACTGTTCAAGAAGGGAGCGAGAGGAAATCAGGGAACGATAGGCCAGTCAGCTTGACGCCGGTCGTGGGGAAGGTGTTAGAATTGATCGTTAACGGGGTTCTAGCTGGGCACTTGCAAAAGTTCAACATAATGGGCGAGAGTCAGCATGGTTTTGTGCAAGAAGAATCATGGTTAACCGATTTATTTGATTTGTTTGATGGTGCAACTTGCGCCGTGGATAAAGGGGAACCTGTAGATGTGCTGTGCTTGAGGTTCCAGAAGGCATTTGATAAGCTGCCACATGAAAGGCTATTGCAGAAAACAAAAGCTCATTGTATAGCGGGTAACACAGTAACACGGATAGAACATTGGCTGGCTAGAACATTGGCAGGGGCGGGGCATGATGCTCCTTTGTCAGAGCGGGGGCGGAACAAGTTGATCCACTGTGAGAGCGGGAGCGAGGCCTGTTGCTCCATTGTCAGAGCGGAGGCGGGACCTTTTGCTCTTTTGCCAGAGCTGGGTGGGGCCCGTTGGTCCATTGTCAGATCGGAGGCGGGGCCTGCTGCTACATGGTCGGAGAGGAGCTGGGCCTTTTCTTTTTTGACAGAGCGGAGGCGGGGCCAGATGCTCCATTGTCAGAGCGGAGGCGGGGCCAGATGCTCCATTGTCAGAGCGGAGGCGGGGCCTGTTGCTCCATTTTGAGAGCAGAGGCGGGGCCTCTTGCTCCATTGTCAGAGCGGAGGCGGGATCTGTTGCTTAATTTTCGGACCTGAAGCGGGATCTGTTGCTTCAGTGTCAGAGGGGAGGCGCGGCCGGTTGCTCCATTTTCAGACCGGAGGCGGGGCATTTTGCTCCATTTTTGAAGCGGAGGCGGGGCCTGTTCCTTTATTGTCAGAGCGGAGGTGTGACCAGTTACTCTGTTGCCTGTTACTTCATTGCCAGAGCGGAGGCGGGGCCTGTTGAAACAATATCACAGAGGGGTCGGGGCCTGTTGCTCCAGTGACAGGGCGGGGGCGGGGACAGTTTATCAAATGTCAGAGCGGGGTCGGGGCCTGTTACTCCACTGTCAGTGAGCAGCATGGGCCTGTTGATGCATTATCAGCGCTGGGGCTGCGCCGGATGCACTTTTGTCATAGCAGGGGCGGGGACAGTTGCTCCGGTGGCAGAGCGGGGATGGGACCTGTTGCTCGATTGTCAGAGCAGGGGCGGGTCATGTTACTCCAATGTCAGAGCGGAGGCGGGGCCTGTTAATCCATTGTCTGAGCACCGGCGGATGCTGGTACTTCATTCTCAGAGCGGGTGCGGGGCCTGTTGATCAATTGTCAGAGGCGGGGCGGCGCCCGTTGCTATTTTGTCAGAGCAGGGGTAGTACAAGTTGCTCCATTGTCAGAGCGGAGGCGGGACCTGTTGCTCCATTGTCAGAGCAGAGGCGGGGCCAGTTGCTCCATTGTCAGAGCAGAGGCGGGGCCTGTTTCTCCATTGTCAGAGCGGAGGCGGGGCCTGTTGCTCCATTGTCAGAGCAGAGGCGGGGCCAGTTGCTCCATTGTCAGAGCAGAGGCGGGGCCTGTTGCACCATTGTCAGAGCGGAGGCGGGGCCTGTTGCTGCATTGTCAGAGCGGAGGCGGGGCCTGTTGCTCCATTGTCAGAGCGGAGGCGGGGCCTGTTGCTCCATTGTCAGAGCGGAGGCGGGATCTGTTGCTTAATTTTCGGACCCGAAGCGGGACCTGTTGCTTCAGTGTCAGAGGGGATGCGCGGCCGGTTGCTCCATTTTCAGAACGGAGGCGGGGCATTTTGCTCCATTTTTGAAGCGGAGGTGGGGCCTGTTCCTATATTGTTAGAGCGGAGGAGTGACCCGATACTCTGTTGCCTGTTACTGCATTGCCAGTGCGGAGGCGGGGCCTGTTGAAAATTGTCACAGAGGGTGCGGGGCCTGTTGCTCCAGTGACAGGGCGGGGGCGGTACAGTTTATCAAATGTCAGAGCGGGGGCTGGGCCTGATAATCCACTGTCAGTGCGCAGCATGGGCTTGTTCATGCATTGTCAGCACTGGGGATGCGCCCGATGCTCTTTTGTCATAGCAGGGGCGGGGACAGTTGCTTTGTTGTCAGAGCGGGGATGGGACCTGTTGCTCGATTGTCAGAGCAGGGCCGGTTATGTTACTCCAATGTCAGAGCGGAGGCGGGGCCTGTTAATCCATTGTCTGTGCACCGGCGGGGGCTGGTACTTCATTCTCAGAACGGGTGCGGGGCCTGTTACTTCATTCTCAGAGCGGGTGCTGGGCCTGTTGATCAATTGTCAGAGCGCGGGCGGAGCCAGTTACTTCATTCTCAGAGTCGGGGCTGCGCCCGATGCTATTTTGTTAGAGCAGGGGTAGAGCAAATTGCTCTTTTGTTGAGCGAAGGGCGGCCTGTTGCTCCATTGTCAGAGGAGAGTTGGCGCCTTTTGCTCCATTGTTCGAGCGGAGACGGGGTCTGTTACTACATGGTCAGGCCGGGGGAGGGGCCTGTTTTCTCCGTTGCCATACCGCGGGTGGGGTCTGTTTCTCTGTTTTCAGAGCGGGGCTTGGGACTGTTTCCCCATTGTCAGAGCGGAAGCGGGGCCTGTTGATCGCATTTCAGAGCCGGGGCTGCGCCCGAAGCTCTTTTGTCAGAGCAGGAGAGGGGCATGATGCTCTTCTGTTAGTGCGGAGGGTGGATTCTTGCTCCATTGTCAGAGTGGAGGTGGGACGTGTTTCTCCAGTGTCAGAGGGGAGGAGGGGATTGTTGCTCCATTGTCAGCATGGGGTTGGGGCGTCTTGCTGTATTTTCAGAGTGGGGACAGGGCCTGTCACTCCATTCTCAGAGCGGGGCCGTGTCATGGGATTTCATTGCCATACCGGGTGCGGGGCCTGGTAAACTGTTTTCAGAGCCCGGGCAGGACTGTTTCTCCATTGTTAGGAAGGGTGCGGGGCCCGTGACCCCAAAGTCACAGCGGGGGCGGATCCTGTTGATCAGTTGTCAGCTCGGGGGCGTGGCCTGTTACTTCATTGTCAGTGCGGGGGCGGTGCCTGTTCCTCCATTTTCAGAGCGGAGGCAGGGCCTACTGCTCTGTTGTCAGATCAGGAGCGGGGTCTGTTACTCCGTTGTTATAGCGGAGACGAGATCTATTGATCCATTGTTAGAGCCGGGGCTGCGACCTATGCCCTTTTCTCAGAGCGGGGGCAGGACATGTTGATCCGCTGAGAGAGCTTTGGAGAGGCCTGTTGCTACATCGTTAGAGCCGGCGTGGGGCCTTTTCCTCCATTGTCAGAGCGGAGGCGGTGCCTGTTGCTCTTTTGTCAGAGCGGAGGCGGGGCCTGTTGCTCTTTTGTCAGAGCGGAGGCGGTGCCTGTTGCTCTTTTGTCAGAGCGGAGGCGGGGCCTGTTGCTCTTTTGTCAGAGCGGAGGCGGGGCCTGTTGCTCTTTTCCAGAGCGGAGGCGGGGCCTGTTGCTCCATGGTCGAAGCGGAGCTGGGGCCTGTACCTTTTTTGTCAGAGCGGAGGCGGGGCCTGTTGCTCCATTGTCAGATCGGACGCTGGGAATGCTGCTTTATTGTCAGAGCGGGGCGGGGCCTGTTGCTCTTTTCCAGAGCGGAGGCGGGGCCTGTTGCTCCATGGTCAGAGCAGAGCCCGGTCTATTGCTCCATTTTTGAACCTGAGGCGGGGCCTGTTGTTCCATTGTCGAAGCGGAGGCGGGGCCTGTTCCTGGATTGTCAGATGGGAAACGTGACCTGTTACTGTGTTGTCAGAGATGGGGCGTTGCCTGTTATTCCATTGTAGAGCGAAGGCGGGGACTGTTGCTATTTTGCCAGAGCGGGTCGGAGCATGAGGCTCTTTTGAAAGAGCGGGGGCGGGACCTGTTGCTCCATTGTCAGAGCGGGGCCGGGTCCTGTTGCTTCATTGTCAGAGCGGGGCCGGGTCCTGTTACTTCAATGTCAGAGCGGGGCGGGGTCCTGTTGCTTCATTGTCAGAGCGGGGCCGGGTCCTGTTGCTTCATTGTCAGAGCGGGGCCGGGTCCTGTTGCTTCATTGTCAGAGCGGGGCCGGGTCCTGTTGCTTCATTGTCAGAGCGGGGCCGGGTCCTGTTGCTTCATTGTCGGAGCGGGGCCGGGCCCTGTTCCTGGATTGGCAGAACGGGGCGGAGCCTGTTGATCAATTGGCAGAGCTGGGGGTGGGGGGGGAGGTGGGGGGGGGGGGAGGTGGGGGGGTGGGGCTTGTTGCGCCATTATCAGAGTGGAGCCGGGCCAGTTGATCCATTGCCAGAGTGGAGGCTGGGCCTGTTGCTCAATTGACAGAGCGGGCGAGGCCTGTTGATCTATTGTCAGAGGAGGGGCGGGGCCTGTTGCTTCTTTGTCAGAGCGGCGGCGGGGCCTTTTCGTCCATTGTCAGGGTGTGTGCGGGTGCTGCCATTGTGATGTCAGCGTTGGGCGGGGCCTGTCGGTCCACTGACTTAGTGGGTGTGGCTATGAGGAGAGTGCTCACCTTTTGAAGTTGAGCGGACAAGCCTCTCTCGAACACATGGGTCACAAGTGACCGCTACCATTGCTGCCGCCGTAGCAACCAGGAAAATTGTCCAACCAGAACACGAACAGTTAGGGGCTGGTATCTCAGTGACAGTGTAGGAATGGTGATATCACAGGTATCCGTCGTTAAGGGGAGATATACCAGCTGCTCCGGGTGGGAGGGGGTCTATGTACACTAGTGAGAAAGGAGATATACCTGCTGCACATTGCGCGTGGGGTGGGGGGTTATATCCTGTACACTGGGGCAGTGAGTTAGATAGAAGGGGTACACGCATCGTTAGAGATAGACTTGACTGAGCGGTTTAGCATCAGGTTTTCTCGGCACCCTTGGAGAAGGAGATGATGAAGATGCATCTTGGAAAGGGAGATTTATAAAAGCTGCAGAGATGGAACACTGTGAAATATAAGGTACACGAGGGAACAGATTTACTCCATACACAGGTTGAATATCTGACAGACCAGGTACACTGGAGGAAGGGAACTGCTACAATGGGTGAGAGGGGAGGTTTACCAGGTACACCAGGGCGAAGGTGGGGTGAATATTTAACTTCGACCGGGAGAGGGTATATACGAGCTTGTTGGAGAAACGAGAAAATATGTGATTTGAAACTCGGTATTTACTTCAGGGACTGTTAGAGTTTCAGGGTCTCTTTCAGGCTCAGTTTCTGCGCTGGTGTCAGAGTCTATAATAGAATCTGTTTTAGATTCAGGGTCTGATTTAGTTACGCCTGGTCTTCATTTCAGATTGTACATTATTTTAAGGCTAAGTCATTAGATGCATGGATTGTCATAAATTCAGTGTCTGAGGGAGCCAAAGATAGTGTGCGTGTTTGAGAGAGAGATAAAGAAAAGGATAGCGTGAGTGAGACAAAGAGAGAGATTGAGACAGAGTCATGGGGAGATGGAGTGAGAGAGAGAGAGAGAGACACAGAAAGTGAAATAGAGACAGAGTGACCGAGGCAGCTTGAGTTAACCAGACAGACACTGTGAGACAGCACAGGGCAGAAATAAGGAATAGTCGGAGATTCAGGAAAGGCACAGAGAAAGGGAGAGAGACAGACTGCGGAGGCGACTGAAAGCAGAAAGAAAGAGTGACAGAAACAACAAGGTAGAACAGCAGTGGAGAAACAGGGAGTCAAGGGGATGCAGGGAGACAGATAGAAAGAAAGTGCCAGATAAAAATAGAGAGAGCAACAGGGAGTGAGAGAGACAGAAATATGGAGTGACAGGCAGGTAAAAATTCAGACAGAGAGAGGGAGAGATGTTGCCACACACAGAGAGTTAGGATGAGAAAACAGTGAAAGAAAGAAATAGGCTTGGACAGTAATTGATAGTGAAATGGAAAGAGTGGCACAGAGAGGCAGCGGCAGGGAAAGAGACAGGGTGAGAGGGAGAGGGCAGGGCATAGAGAGAGGAAGCGGAAGGAGAGTGATGGCACTGGACTCAGAGGCTCCGATGGAGATGCAGAGAGAGCATGTTTAGAGATACAGAGATTAATACATGGTCAGAAATATAGGCAACGTGTGGGACTCAGATACTACGATGGATGGGATCCTCTATCTGTTTTATGGAAATGTAATCCCCCAGCAAGTTCCTATTTTCTGATCTCCCAAATGGTCACTATTGCAGGCTAGGACAAAGGAAACTAGAAAGATACTCTGAAGTTCCCTGCAAAGCGCGCCAGCATTGAAGGCAATGAGTGGCAGGAGCTTGTTCCCAATCGATCAGAATGGCAACATCTTGTCCATCAAGCTGCTTTGCGCTTCGTGTCTTACCGGCTTAATGATGAGGTAGAGCGGCAGCAGAGAAGGGAAGGCAGGGAAACAACGTAGTGCCCTAGGGCAGTGCCTCGCGTGTCGCCCTGCTTCATGCGCCCAGATACCTGCAGGTCAAGAATCGGCCTCTTCACCCACACGGTGACCATGGCAGACAGTCTGGAGTCCGCGCAGATGCCATCCAAAAATCCAGGGACAGTCGGCGATGACCAATTAGTTTCAGGGCCTGTGTTAAATTCAAGGCCTGGTATAGTTTGAGGTCCTGCAATAGTCACAGAGTCTGTATTCGATTCACAGCCTGGATCATTACGGGGGCTTTAATGGTTTCATTTCTGCATTATTTTCAGGGTATTCATTATATTCGGGGCCTGTGTTTGTTTCATGGGTTTGATCAGTTTGAGAGACTGCAGTAGTTGCTGGGTGCATTTGCTTCTGCTCTTTATTCATTACCGTACAAGTAAGATCAGCCTCTGGCACAAATAAATTGTTCAACACAAGTGTAACCATGACATACGGTCCTCTGGCCTTTGTTAGGCCTCTGGCCTCCGATGGCCACTGTAGGCACAGAGTCATCGAATCACACAGCAGCGAGAGAGGCAACATGACCATCCTGTCAGTACTAAATTAATGGCCTCTTATTCGTCTCAGGGCCTGTGTTGTTCTTAGTGCTCAATATTAAGTTCCAGGGCTTCTAATAGCTTCAGTGATTGTATGAGTTTAGGGGTATGCATTTTTCCTGGGCTAATTGTAATTTCAGGGGCCATGTTCATTTTCGGCTCAGTAATATTTTCAGGCGCTGCATTATGCTCAGGGCCCATATCAGTTTTACCGCCATTTGTAGTCTCAGGGGCTTTATTAGTTTCAAAGCCACTAATACACGTTCGGTCCATGTTTTTCACTCAGTGTCTGCATTTGTTTCAGAGTCTCTATTAATTTCAGGGCCAGTGTTTGTTTCTTAATTTGTATTAGTTACAAGGTCTGTGTTAGTTTCCGGGATGTATTAGTTTCAGGGATTTCATTAATACCTTCCTGCTTTCGTTTCCACTCTTCCATCCATGCATATGCAACTATGATCAGCCTCTTTCTCAATGAATCTGTTCAACAACAGTAGACATGATATACGGTCCCAATGGCCTCTGTTTGAAGACAGTTATAGAATCATAGGGTTGAGTAAGAGGCCATTTGGCCCGTCGTGTGTGATACCACATTTTCCAAGGTCAATGAAATCAATCGTTCTCTCCTCCCCTCCATTGGATGAGCAAATTTCCACTGTCTGTACACATGCAATTCTATTTCGAAGCTTATGTGTCTATCTGCCTCCACCACTCTTTCAGGCTGAACATCCCAGACTTCTTCCACCAACAACTGTTTATCCCATCTCTGCTTCTTTGTTAATCATTTTAAATCTCTGCTCGTCACTGACACAGATTCTAGGTTCACCAGTTACTCGTTATTCACTGCAATAAATCACTTCATGAATTTTAATGTATCTTTTAAACCTCCCCTTAATTCTCTCCACCTAATTCAAGCCTGTCACCCCTGCTCCAATTCCAGTAAAATTCCTCTCTTGCAGCCTCTCGTGAAATGGGCTCACCAGAAAGATACACAATACTTTATCCAAGGCTTCACCAAGTCTTAAAGATTTACATATATTTTGGTCTGCATTTCTGAATTTTGTAAAATCTGAATCTCTATCAGTGAAAATATATTGTTTTTCAATACTCTAGAAAGTGTGCCCTGGCATATGTATTGCATTGGTTATATCCACCCCTTCTTTCTTATTGATGAACTCCTACATTAGCCCTATTTTCTTCTTCTCAATCCTCTCTATACACTATCCCATTCCTCAAAAACCCTCGGACTATTAAAACCCTCAGAATATTAAAACAATGAATCAGAATCTTAGAACAATAGATTGGAATGTTACAACAATGGATGAGAATCTGATAAAAATAGATTGGAATTGTACAACGATGAATCGGAATCTGAGAACAATGGATTGGAATGTTACAGCAATGGATTAGAATCTGAGAATTATAAAGTGGAATGTTACAGCAGTGAGCAGGAGCTTATTGCCTGTGCTTTGTGAACTTTATTCATATTTTGATTGGATGTCATTGAAACGCCGGATCTATTGGCCACTCCAGTTTATTCAAGCGGGTTGCTATCCCATCCTCGTTATTATTGGCGTCCCTGGTACGTCTCACAATGTATGGTCATTAATTCCACAAACCATGTTTAACTGAATTACTCTTCACCATCAAATATATAAGTGTTTCGCAATTGCAAATAGTTTCACCCAGTTCAGGAAAACAGAGACAACAGGATGATGATTATCATAGAGTTATGCAATTTCAGTATCATATTTCAACTCTTTTGTCTTTCGCCATATAACATACATTACAGTTTATTAGTGCGAATACAGTAGTTTCAACACTTCACTAGTTGCAGCAACATAGTGGAACATTCAGCGCCTTCAGGCAAACATTTTTTTAAAAAAAAATAAGCTTGTGTATAATTCCATTATTTTTATCTCTTCCTTACAGTAAACATATTGACGATTGTGATCTTAATCCAGAGAAAGTGTGGCCTTTCCAAATGTGTCACTCGATACCTGGTGTCCCTGGCATCAGCAGACCTACTGGTCTTTATTGTCGACCTGATATTGAGACACATTCCAATTGTTTATTGGGAATATAATAATTTCCTGCAGGGCCATGCGTGTGTGTAATATCCATGCTGTCCCGCTTTATGCAGCCACTGGCTATTCTGGCTGGTTCACCGTCTCTTTGACCCTTGAACTGTTCGTGGCCATTTGTTGCCTGAAGTTGAAAAGTAAACATTGCACTGAGAAAATGGCGGGCGTAGTTCGAGGAACAGTGGCCGTGCTGAGCTTTGTAATTAATGTGTTCTGATATTTTATGCTATCATAATGTTATTTGCTAATGAACTGTCCATGGTTTTGTATTTTAACTTTCGAATTTCAGTCTCTCGGGCCTGGGTACCTATAGAAATTACACATCACATTTTTAACCCCTGTATCCCATTTGTCCTGATTCTGCTGCTCAATGTTCTCACCATCAGACACGTTTGAATGAGCAGCAGAGCCCGCAGGAAACTCCGGGCTCACAGCACTGGGGAGAGTCCCAGAGACCCAGAGATGGAGATACGGAAGAAATCCATCAATTTACTGTTCGTTATCTCGGCCAAATTCATCCTTTTGTGAACGATGTTGATGGTGTTTTCTATATGCAGGCGGATATTTTATATGAAGCCTAGTCCTGTATTGATGGATGTCTCTTTTTCGAGAATTGGGCTTCATGCAGCAGCTCCTGAGTTGCTGCACAAACACTGGGATTTAGGCCGTGATCCATACAAGGTTGAGGCAGAAGTTGAAGACTGTTTTGAAGTATGCCTTTACTCCAAGTCTTCGATGCTTTTGAGGATTTGAAGAAATTAATCACTGAGAGTTTCCACCATTTTACCATTTGATTTTTGCTCTTCCAGCAGGGCGGTGAGCTGCCTCTGTTGTGACACAGTGGGGACCGCTCCTGTCCCTATTGTAAAATATGGGGGACAGGATGTGTCCCTCTCGCGACAGAGCGGGCTGCTGCCTATCGCTCTGGTGACGGGGGGATGGTGGAGCCTGTGACTATGATTAGAGAGCGGGGAGGGCTATTCTGCTAGGGGGACAGTGAGGCAGGTGGCTTTCCTGTGGTAACAGAGAGTGAATGGGGCCCGTCGCTCTGATGTCAGTGAGGGGCAGGGCCTTTCACTGTTAATGCAAAGTGCGGCATTCCCTCTGGCTCTATTGGCAGACGTGGGAGCAGAGACTCTGACTCTGGAAACAGAGTGAAGATGTCCCTCTCTCTATGGGTACAGAGCTAAACTCGTAACTGCCTTTATGGTCACTGGACGGACAACGGCCTAATAACAATCCTGGTGGCAGCTGCCTTCCTCCAGTCTCCTAACAAATTGGAGCCTAGATGTCGGGGTGGGGGGTGGGGGTGAGGGTGAGAACAATTGCCACCGCCGAATTGCAGGGAAACAAGAAGAGGAAGAGGGAATGCCATGCCAGGTAAACTGGGAAATGTTGCTCCTGACACAGGTTCACTGGGGCAGAGTGAGTTAACGCAGGAAGATGGGGGAGAGGGTATGTGAGCACGGTGGGGTTCTTACAAAAATAAATGCAGCAATAAATTTTCGATATTGTTTGTGCTTTAAAAATATTTTCCTTTTGAAAAGAATCAGTGTGAGAAACGTTGAAAACTTTATTGAAAACTTATAGAAGCTTTTAGCAAGATGCATTTTGTAACGGTTAATCATTGATCATGTATTGCAGAGGAATTACAGAATAGGGATTAGGGTCTGATAACTGTACCAAATGTGCACATTGCAGTCTGGAATAATCCAAAACTACCATCTCCAGCCAATATCTCCATTGGGGAATGAGGAGAGAGTTCATGTACAGGATCTGGTGGTAAAAGAGCGAATGTACCACCCTAGTAAAATGCGCACAGTGCTGAAAATTTCAATATTCTAACTTCATCAAACTGCTTCCAGAGGCAATCATGCAGTATTCTCTGAAACTGGCAAAGACCGGCGCCTGTTTTGGCGGTGAGGGGCCAGCAGAGGCTGGGGTTGTATCACTTTAATCACACGGCACTAAAATGGGTTTGAGAAAAGCCTTGGAACCTGGGCGCTGGGAATGTAGAATCAACTAATCACTTACACTCCCAACCTGTCTGATGCTGAGCCTCACCACTCAGTGAGCAGCCCTTATAGAGAAAGAGAGGCGGTAATACTTCAGAAGATCCAGTAAAAAAATGAGCTTCTTAAAACGTTCAGGTTAAGCCTTCAGGAGTTTATTAAGCACGAAATCCAAGTAACAACCATTACATACATAATACAAAAACATCCAGATTTCCCTTCAAAGCGGATTATCACAGACGCAAGCGTGTTCCAGTTGTAAACTCAGTCTTCAGCCACTCAATCATTTGCAATTGTAATGCTCATTGCATTCTGCCACTTTATTGATGCCTTTCTAACTGAGAGATTTCCTTGTCTGATTGTCCATCAATGGAAGCCCTTACTGCTGACTTGTAGGGTCAATGGACCATTTCACAACATTTCTATTGATGGTCGTCAGTGAAAATGTGTAAGAAAACAGACTTTTCACTTCCACAGAATAAAATGCTGAGCAGGGAAATTTCATTCAATCCACCTCTTTTCTGTAACTTCAGTTAATTCAGCTGCTCCCCATACATTTACTTTCAATCATTTCAAAATGAACTTAAATTTATACAGCAGGTCTAACACAGCTATTGTAACACAAAATCACTCTTATATCCATTAAAAAACTTGACTTGTGAGTTTATATCTAAATCTGCAAAGCCCAGCACCAAATTATTCCCCCATTCCATAGAAGCATTAATTAAAAACATCATATCTTCCCAGAGACTGACCTTCAAAAAGGGACTCTCTGTTGTCCCTGTGCCTGTTCTCAGTGCTGACAGGTTCATGAAGCTTTAGGACCTGCACAAAGTGGGAGATCTTTGATCGAAAAGCCTCATTAAACAAGAGATCACTTCATTGCTGAAACGGGCTGGAGCTGAGGATCAGTCTGGCTTCAGTCTGACCAGAGCTCACTAATTTAAAAAAGGGACTCATCCTCTATTTAACAAAGCAAAGGCTGAATAACTCCCCTACTCTAGCAGTTTGGAGCTGAATCAATAGCGGTATCAGAATCACACATGTCTAGCTGCAGATGATCACATTGCTGACAGAATCATTATGTTAAAGAAGCTGAAGATAAAGCATAGCCGCTATCGAGCGAGTATGTAAAACAGACAGAGACGGGATCACGGCTGCTCGGTGACACTCTCCATCTCTTTCACGGTTCCGGTGGGTCAACACCTGAGCACTGAATGTCTTCCCGCTTCAAGCCGATTAAACATTGATCCTTCTGGAGCTGCGGCAAACAGAAGAAATGACGGATGGATGTCACAAGCAAGGGAGGAATTGGGCAGAATGACTGGATGTGTGAGAGAAGGATCGATCATGAGAATTATCTCCCTTTTAATCATTCATGGAATGAGGGCTTTCAGGTGGTGGTGTTCACATCTGTCTGTTGTCCTTGTCCTTCTCGATGGTAGTGGTCTTTTGTTTGGAAGGTGCTGTCGAAGCAGACCTGGTCAATTCATGCAGAACATCTTGTAGATGGTACACACTGCTGCTACTGTGTGTCGGTGGTGGAGGGAGTGTATGTTTGTGGATGGGCTGCCAATCAAGCGGGGCTATTTTGCGCTGGATGGTGTCGAGCTTCAAAAGTGTTGTGGGAGTTCACACATCTAGGCTAGTGAGGAGTATTCTATCACACACCTGACTTGTGCCTTGTAGATTAGGGACAGGCTTTGGGGAGTCAGGAGGTGAGTTACGTGCCGCAGGATTCCCAGCCTCTGACCTATCCTTGTAGCCACAGTGTTAATATGGCTGGTCGAGTTCAGTTTCTGGTCAAATGAGAGGAGAATATCCAAAGGGGAAATTGGGACAGTTATATGAGGGGGGAGTTCATGATCAGTGATTACAGTTTGTGAAAGGGATTATCTGGGGTTTCTCATGTTTGTCCTGAGTGCAGTGCAGTCTCTCACCCGATCCATAATGATATCCTTCGCTCTCTCTTCATTGAGCCCTCTCACTGAAGTGACCTTCACACGAATCGTCTTGTAGTTACTGTCTAAACACAATAGTAAGAACATGAACAGGTTAAACACACCCATAATTCGCCTCTCCCTCTCTCCATACCTCTCTTCATCTCATTCCATCTGATCTCAGTTCTGCCCTTTCCGTATTATCATTCTCCAACCTTTCTCTTCACTGTCAGCTCCTTGTTAGCTTTCCTTATATCATTTACGTCCCGTGTTTACGTCTTTTAGGAGAAAATGAGATTGAGAGAGAGAGAGAAGGAGCGGGGGGACGGATAGATAGATAAGTAGACAGGCAGGGAGAGAGAGCGAATCAGAAAGAGAGGGCGAGACATGGTGAGGTGAAGAGAGAGAGAGAGACAGAGAGCGAGACAGAGAGAGAAAAATGAAGAGAGGAAGGAAAGAGAGGCAGAAAGAGAGAGACTGAAAGAGAGAGACGGAGAGGTGTAGAGAGAAACAGAGAGGAAGAAAGAGAGATACAGAGGTCGATAGAATGATAGATAGAAAGATCTATAGAGAGAGAGAGAGAGAGACAGAGAGGGAGAAAGGAAGCGAGACACGGAGTGAGGGATAGAGAGAGGGAGAGAGAGACAGGAGAGAGCAAGGTCGGTGTTGGTGGGGGAGCGAAAATCTGAGACAGAGATTGGGGAGAACAGAGGCTGCGAGAAAAAGAACGAAAAATGCAGAGGATGCCAGTGGGACAGAGGCAAAAAGAGATAGATAGAGAGGGTGAGGTAAAGTGATAGACAGAGGGAGTGAGAGACAGAGTGAGACAAAAGTGAGAACTCTAGAAATGGAGAGATGAGGAGAGTCACAGAGACATAAAGAGATGTAGCAACAAAGGGCGAGGGGGAGAGTGGCAGATAGGGATAATACATAAATATTATACACGTATCAGCATAAAAATCAGTGAAAGAGGGAAAGAGAGACGGGGGAAGAAACAGAGAATGAGACACATAGATTGAGACAGAGAGATGAAGCCACGATTGACACAGAGGCAGAGAGAGACATAGAGTCTCAAAAAATATTTCCAAAGTTGCAGCCTTTATTTCCAATGATTCCACACAAAGCGATTCTATGGTTCTGTTTTGTTTTAATTTGTTGTGTGTCTGCATCGCGGGCAAGGCCAGCATTTACTATCCATCCATAACTGAACTTGAGAAGGTGGTGGGCAGCCGCCTTCTTGAAGTGCTGCAGTCCATCTGGTCTCCCTTCTCTCTAGCGGCGTGATACAACTGAGTGTCTGCCTCGGCCATTTCAGAGGATAGTTAGGAGTCAGTCACATTGCTGTGGATCTGGAGTCACACATAGGCCACAGCGGGAAAGGGCGGAATATTCCTTTCCCTAAAAGCACATCCCGAAAGTACAGGGATTTTGCAGCGATTCGGAATGATTGACCAGTGCCAGGAATGGCTTCCTGCAATTAATTTTAATACTGAGAAAGGCAGAGTTTTGGTGCCTTAAGAGATCAAAGGATATGGGGAGCGGGAAGGAAAGTGCAGTTGAATCCCAAGATCAGCCATGAGCGTATTGAATGGGGAAGCAGGCTCGAGGGGCCGAATGGTCTTCTCCTGCTCCTATTCGTTCAGTTCTTCTGTTCTGCACATGCTCACTTACTGAATAACCTGATATCACTGCTTCACCACAGCGAATCAATCTCTACCATTACTCACCAGGGGATTCGTCAGAAATGCTCAACTGCAGATCATCTACATTTCAACTGAGAAATGAACTGGCCGGGCCCAAAATCTCCAAATTCGGGCAGAAACCAGCAAAGCTAAAACTTCAGAATGGAGTGGGGAACAGGAGGAAGTGAACAAGTGGAAAACAACTCGTGTAAGAGAGGAGAGATTGAAACAAGAGTGAGAGTGAAGAGATGTGAATGGAAATTGGAGGAAGAGAGAAAAGGAGCCAAATGAGGCAAATTATGCAAAATAACTCAATCACTGATTTCAAATGTATTGTCTCAATGCATCTCGCTCCCCTTATTAACTGCGTGCCACTCCCCATACTGACTACATCCAAATCCCCTCAGTCACTGCGTCCCACACAACTCAAACACTGCACCTCACTCACTGCGTCCCACTCCCCGCTGTCACTGCATCCTACTCCCCTCAGTCACTGCATCCCACTCTCCTCAGTCACTGCGTGCCACTATCCTCAGTAACTGCGTCCCACTACCGTCAGTCATTGTGTCCCGCTGCCCTCAGTTACTGTCTTTCACTGGGCTCATTCAAAACATCCCCCACCCCTCATTCGGTAAATCCCACTTTACTCAACCGCTAAATTCCACGCCCCTCAGTCGCTGCATCCCACTGCCCTCAATCCCTGCAATCCACTCCCCTCAGCCATTCATCCCGCTCCTCTGAACCACGTGCCCCCACTGCCCTCAGTGAATGCGTGCTACTCGCCTCAACCTCTACATCCCCTTCCCTGATTCGCTACCTCCCACCCTCCTCATTCACCACAAACCCATCCCTTCATTCAGTGCACCCCATGGTCGTCAGTTACTGTGTCTCACTCCCCTCAGTAACTACACCCCATGCCCTCAGTATAAAATGTCACACTCCTCAGTCACTACATATACCTCCTCTAACTCAAGGTGTCCCATTCCCCTCAATCATACATCCCACTCGGCTCAGCCACGGCGTCCGACTCCCCTCAGTTGCTGCATCCCACTCAACTCAGGCACTACTTCCCACTCCACTCATTCACTTCGTTCTACTCCCCGCAGTAAATGCGCCTCAATCCCCTCAATTCTACATCCCATCCCCTCAGCCATGCCATCCCACTCCCCTAAGTCACTGGGTCCCATTCGCCTCAATCATTACATTCCATTCTCCTCATTCACATCCGTCCATACCCCTCAGTCAGTGCATCTGCCCTCCCTCAGTCACTGGTGCCACTCCCAGGAGTCAGGCTTTTCACTCCCCTCAATCAGTAAATCCCTCTCCCCTCAGTTCTGCATCCGACACACCTCAAACATTACATTCCACTTCAGTCAGTCACTGATTCCCACTCGCCTCATTCAGTACACCTCAATCACCTCAGTCACTGTCCGCCACACCTCCCAGTCACTACATCCCTTTCCTTTGATTCACTACCTCCCAGAACCCTCAACCACGACATTCCATTCCCATCACTCACTGAATCCCACTGCCCTCAGTTACTTGGCCTCATTCCCCTCAGTCACAATATCCCCTCCCTCCACTCACTACATCCTGCATCCCTCAGTCAGGGCACCCGGCACCCTTCAGTTCCAGTTTTCAGTGGTCATGTTGTGTGAAGATTTTCTGTGGTATATGTCCTCAAAATAGATACCTGATGTTTCACATTCTTTTGGACTAGTTGATTCAGGGAGAGCGGATTTTCGAGTCGAGTGCTCCTCAGATTCCGGAGTTGGCGTTGTCCCTGGATCTGCAGTGAAGGAATGAAACATGGAAGATTGATGTGCGTGTATCACCTCAAGAGATCATTTAATTTGTAGGACAGTTTAGATAATGATTCACCTCATTATTATACAGCCTGACGCACGCCAAAATCACTCTGCTCCGTCCCTATTGGCTGTACCCCAGTCACTAAGCCAAAGTCTGTTCAGTCACTGCTTCCCACTCCCCTCATTCACTGCATCCCACTTCCCTCAGTCACTACATCCCACTCCCCTGAGTCACCATGTCCCATTCCCCTAAGTCACTGCATCTCACTCCTCACAGTCACTGCATGCCCCTCCCCTCATGTGCTACCTCCAATTCCCCTCAGTTACAACATCAATATGACCTCCATCATTGCTTCCCGATCCCCTCAGTCATTACATTCAACTACTCTAATTCACTCCTTCCCACTCCCCTTAGTCACTGATTCACACAGACCTCAGTCTCTACATCCCACAGGCGTCAGTCACATCGCCCGCTCGCCTCAATCAATGAATTCCACCTCCCCTCATTCTCTACCTCCTACTCCCCTCAGTAACAACATCCCATTCCCCTCAATCATTACATCCCTCTCCCCTCAGCCAGTACATCCCGCACACTTCTGTACCAGATTTCAGTGATCATTTCATCTGAAGGTTTTCTGCGGGTAACCTCCACAAAACTGATACCTGATATATCAGATCCTTTTCGCCTACTAGATTCGTGGGGAGTGGATTTTAGAGTGGATTGCTCCTCAGATTCCGGATGTGGTGTTGTGCCTGGGCCTGCAGTGAAGTATGGAGACATGGGAGATTTAAGTGCGCATATCACCTCAGGAGACCATTTAATTGGTAATAATATTTAGGGATGATTGACGTCATCAAATGGAAAATTTGAAACAGGCCAAGGTCACTGTGCTCTTTCTATCCTGGTTGTAACCCAGTAACTAACTGCAAGTCCCCTCAGTCACGACCTCCCACTCCCTCCTGTCATTAAACCATACTCCTCTCAATCACTTTATTCCACTCAACTTAGCCACTAAATCCCACATCCCATTAACAACAACCCTCCCCCCTGACTCACTCCAGCTCAACCCTGTAGTTACTGCATCCCATCTCCCAATGTAATGCCATCCAACTCCCCTCACTCAGTGCGTCCAACACTCGGAACCACTACGTACCAGTCCCCTCAGTCGCTGCATCACACTCCGCTCAGTCACTACATACCAATCCCCTGAATCACAGCATCCCATTCCCCACAGTCACTATATCCCTCTCCCCTCAGCCACTACAACCCACACCCCTCAGTCGCTGTTTCAGACTCTGCTCAATCACCACATACCAACCCACTCAATCACTGCATCCCATTTCCCTCTGTCACTGCATCCCACTCCCCTCAACGAGTACAGCCCACTCCCCTCCGTCACCAACTTCTTGTTTAACGTAATATTACATGCATTGTCCTCTGACACTATTACAGATTCGCTCTGGATTAGACTGAGTAATGTATTGGAGTGAATAATCCTGGAGTCAAATTAAGTGAAGAATTCCTTTCGGAACGGCCCCACTTTGCAGATACCTGAGCTTGAAGACTTCGGAGAAATAGAGGGTGAAATTCCAATAAATTCTTTCGTCGATTCTTTCTCGGGGTTCTTTGTTGGTGAAGTCACGGAATCTATAATAAAGGAAGAGGGAGATGAGGAAGCGAGTAGTGGAGATAACTGGAAATTTCACCCGATTGACATGAAGCTTCAGTGAACGTCACACATTTTAGGGATTGGAGATTGTTAAGGGAGGTTATAATGGTTCTTGTAGGTGCTAGGATTGTTTGTTTTAAAGCTTTAGTTTGATTTGTATATCTGTATTTGTGTGAAAAGAAAGGCCATATTGACTTTTTGTTTCACTTTAAAAAGGTGCTTGCATTACAAATTGGAGTTTGCGACACAAGAACTAAAGAAAACACAAGAGTTATAAATAAAAAATGTTGATTTTGCCTAGCAACAGGTGTCCAGTCTGGCAGGTATCTCCTACACACACACATGGAAGAAGCAAGCTAACAGCTTGTTTGGGACGCTGTTGGACTTCGGCAAGCTTTCAAGAACATTGCCAAAGTGAAGCCAACGAAAAAAAGGCAGGTAACTAGCCTCAAGCTAAAACTGTTTGAAGGTAGCTGCCAGAGAGACTGGTGCAAAGGGAACAGATAACGACGCCCAACTTGAAGATAAGACCACAAAATTTAGGGGCGTGGAAAAGGAGAAAGTCTCAAGCAGGTCCTGTAAATGAAGTTAAGAGTGAGAGGAAGAGAACAATGCGACATGCTTCAGAATTAAAGAGTCAAAAGCTGCATAAAGCAAATTGTAAGTGAGAGCAGATTGCCAGAGTCAAGACGGTAAAATAAAGAAAGAAAAAAATGAAAGTTAATATGCCAGCCCTCAGTCACTACTTCCCACTCCCCTAAGTCACTACCTCCCATCCCAAACAATTAGTCGCTACATCCCACTCACTCAGTCGTTACATCCCTCACCCTTCAGTCACAACATCTCTCTCCCCTTACTCACTGAACCTCAATCCCCTCAGTTACTACAACACATTCCCCTCAACCACAGCATCCCACTCCCCCTACTCACTACATCCCACTCCCCTCTGTCAGTACATCCTGCACCCTTCAGCATTAGATTTCAGCGATCATATTGTGTGAAGAGTTTATGTATAATATCACCTCCAAACTAATACCAGATATTTCAGATCCTTTTAGGCAATTTCAACTCAACAATGTCACCATGCACTGATACTCCTCAGTCAGAATTCCCCACTCCACACACTCCATGCACCCCACTACCTTCAGTTATTCCATCCCACTCCCCTCAGTCACTGCGTTTCATTCCGTTCAATCACAATTCCCCACTCCACAAACTCACGGCACGCCACTACCCTCAGTCACTACATCCAACTCCCCTCAGTCACTGCATCCCACTGCATTCAGTCACTGCATCCCACTCGCCTCAATCACTGGATCTCACTCCCCGAAGTTACTACATCCCACACCCCTCATTCACTGCATCCCACTCTCCTCACATGTTACATCTAACCCCCTCAGTCACCACAAACAAGTTTAATGAAACATTAGATATCATTATCCTCAGGCACTTATTCATCTCCCCTCTGTGAGAAGTGCAATAAACCACTTGGACTGAACCCTGCTAGAGTCAAATTAAGTGATGAATCAGTTTAGAATCAACTCCACCGTGCAGATAACTGCTCTTGAACACTTCGCTGTATTGGAGGGCGAAATATCAATTGTTTCACTTGTCGATTGTTCTCCGGGTTCCTTATTTGGGGAAGCTTCTGAACATTCAATAAAGTAAGAGGGAGCTAAGGGATTGAAGACTGGTGGCACCTTCAAATTTCAGAATTATTTTTATTTGTAGTTGTTGGCCATGATTTAAAGTCTATGCTTGTTTCCTATTTCTGTATCTGTGTGTTACGGAAGGTCAAAATAAGTTTTAGATTCACTTTATAAAAGGTGCTTGAATTGCTAATGAGAATTTACGACTTAAGATTAGCAAACACAAGAGTAGACAAAATGTTGTTGTTGCCTAGCAACAGGGGTACAGACCGACAAGTCCCTCGCACAAGCACAGAAATAAAGAAGAAAGACAGCAGTCTTTTTGGAAGCTGTTGGAGTTCAGCTAGCTTGGACCACATTTGCCGAACAGAAGCCACCTAAATGGCAAAGATCGCTAGCCCCAATGTGGAGTTAGTTGAAAGTAGCTGCCACAGAGACTGGGGCAAAGGGGGAAGAAAGTAATTCCCAGGCTAATGAAATACTGCAAAATCCAAGGGAGTGGAGCAGTAGAAATCCTCAAGCAGATTTGTTAGTCAAAGGAAAGTCCGGAACCTGGAAAAGGTCCTGTTAATGAAGTTCATAGAGAGTCTTAAAGCTTCAGTTTTAAAGAGACAAACGGTGCAGAAAGCAGAGTTAAAGCCAGGTCAGCTAGAATGCCTACAAATACCACTGAAAGACTTTAACTTTTTGCCAGGTCATGTGAAGCAATGGTATTGTTGTCAGCTGAATCGGTGAGAGAGGGAGAGAGTGCATGGAAGGCAGCTGGGGGCATGTGGCGACCAAAGGAAGAGGAGCATCACAAGGAGAGTTCAAAAACATGGACGTGGCGGCTTGCAGAAGACGTCTGAGAGAAAGCGTCAGTTTGGGAGAAGATTTCAATGTGATGCATTAGAGATTGGAATTCCTCGTGTGAAATACAGAGTTTAGTGAGAATAGTTGGCTCCTGGAGTGACAAGTGTCTGGGAGGACATGACGAGAGATCCATAGCACCTGTTTATGTTTCATTTGGTTTCAGGTTGTGGTATGTCTGACCACAGGGTGCCATAGATTTACATGTACTATGTGCTTATTGTGAACATTAACAGTATGAGACACCTTTGTTACTTGTGTTATCCTTAAAAATATATCTGTACAAGTTACACTTGTGGGAGAACTAGGATGGTAATATGATTTCCTGTTTAATACATATTTTATACTTTTGAAAAAACATTAACAGCAGCGTCATGCGACTCCGTTCAGTAGCTACTCACCACGTATCTAATAAAAATGAACATATTGAATGTTACGTTCTATAAGGCTGGGTTCAGCAGGATTTTCTACGGGTAACCACAGCTGGGATCCTAACACTCAACTGTCAGCATTTCACTTGTATTGATCAAATACACTTCATTTCTATCACTGCAGTCTGTGCTGTAACTGGAGAAATCCCAGGCTCTCAAACAGGACAGCTAACTGTTCAAAATCACTTTATCCCACTTCCCTGTACACGGCACCCCAAACTATCTAGCCATAAATGAACACAGACGTTATCTACTGAATTAAATTCCCCTCACTCACTACATCGCACAACCTTCAGTCCTTGAATCTCACACCCTCAGCCTCTGCACCCCAATCCACTCAGTCACTGCATTGCACACCCCTAAGTCCCTACATCCCACTCAGCTCAGTCCCTGCATTCCACTCACTTAAGTCACTGCACCGTACTCCACTCAGTCACGACATCCTACTCGCATCAGTCACTGCATCTCACTCCCCTCAGTCAGTGCATTCCACTCCCCTCAGTCACTGCATCCCAATCCCCTCACTCACTACATCAAACTTACCTCACTCACTACATCCCACACCCCTCAGTCACTGCACCCCACTCACTTCAGTCACTGCATCCCACTGCCCTCAGTCATACACCCCACTACCCTAAGTCACTGAATCCCGCTCACCTCAGTTACTGCATCCCACTGCCCTCAGTCACCGTTAACCAATTCCCGGCATCATCACATTCTACATCCGGAACAGGATATTTCCCCCCAGCACGACCAGGAAGGTACAGGGTAAATCCCTGGGGCTGTGTAATTTTGTAGTCACGTTGCATGAAGAATCAGTTTAGAATAAACCTCACAGAGCAGATACCTGAGTCTGGAGACACGGCAGAGATAGAGGATGGTTTCTCAGTGGATTCTCTTGTCGATGGTTCCTCTGGTTGCTGAGGTGTCGATGCCCCAGGATCTGGAATCAAAGTAGAGGGAAATGATGGAAAATGGGGATCACCTTAAGAAGCTCAACCTTGTTAGGCACCTTGTCTAGAGAACATCACATTGCTCGACTTGTAACAACATTACCCATCAAATGAATTTCCATCTGTCGCTGTAAACTGTGAATTGAGTAACTAAAGGCTACAGCTTCAATCAATACATTCAACTTCACAAATTCGCTCAGTGCGAAATATCACAGACTTAACATCCCAATCACTTCTGACAATGCATCCCGCTCCCCTCACTCACAATATCCCACTCCGCTCAGACACTGAATTCTACTCCCCTCAGTCACAGCATCCTACTCCCCTCACTCCCTGCCTCCCATTACCCTCAATCAATGCATCCCACCCCTTCAGTTAGCACATTCCACTCCACTCACTCAATGATTGCCAGAAACCTCACTCACTGTATCGAACTACCTTCAGCCACTACACCCCACTCCCCTCAGTCACTGAATCCCACTCAGACCATTCGCTACACCCCAATCCCCTCAGTAACTACACCCCACTGCACTCAGTCTCTCCATCCCACTCCTGTCAGTAACTACACCAAACCCCCCTCAGTAACCACACTCCAGTTTAAAGATGTGTTGCATAGCACTGTCCTCGGGCGCTATTTCACATCCCCTTTGTTAGATGTGGAATAACCCTCTTTGATTCAATCCTCCTGGTATCAAATTAAGTCAAGAATCAGTTAGAATCAACCACACCGTGCAGACTCCTGAGCTTGAACACTTCGCTGAATGAGAGGGCGACATATCAATGGATTCATTGTCGATTTTTCGCCGGGTTCCTGAGTTGGGGCAGGTTCTGAATCTCTAGTAAATGAAGAGGGAGATGAGGGAGCAAAGAGTGGGGACACCTAGAAATTTCACCTTTTTTTTCACGAAACTTCAGTGAACGTTTCACATGTTTGGAAATAGAGATAGCTTAAGTAATTTATAATGGTAGTTTTAGTTGTTAAAAATGAGTTTAGGCTTCGCAATTTAAGCTTGATTTGTATTGACTGATCCGTGCGTTAAGAAAGGTCAAAATTAGTTCCAGTTTCACTTTTAAAAAGGTGCTCGTATGCCAAATGAGGGTTTATGACTTGATCAGCTGAGCAAACAAAAAATGGTGCTGTTGCCCAGGAATAAGGGCGCAGAGAGGCTGGTCCCTCCCATAGGCGCACACAGAAGAAGAAAGGCAGAAGTTTTTTTGGAAACTGTTGGAGCTCAGCTGGCTTGGAAGACATTTGCCAAACAGAAACCACCTAAATACGGCGGATAGCTAGTCCCAGTGTAAAACTGGTTGAAAGTAGCTTCCATAGAGACCGGAGCAAGGTGGGCTGATAACGAGCCGCAAGCTAAAGAAACGGCCGTAAAATCCAGGGTTGTGGAGCAGTAGAAACTCGCCAGCAGATCTTCTAGTCAACGAAACGGCAGGGAACTGCAAAAGGCCCGGTTAATCAAGTTGATGAGGAGGGATAGAGAGAAAGGCTCCAGGCTTCAGTATTAAAGAGAAAAACTCTGTTGAAACCAGATTTAAAGAGAGAACGGCTTCCAAGAGGCAAGAAGGTCTGAAAACACCGTTAAACGGTCGGTACCTCTTTGCTAGTACATATGAACCATTGGTATTGTTGTCCGCTGAGTCGGTGAGAGAAGAATGCATGCAGGATAATTTAGATGCACGTGGCACTTCAGGCAAGAAGAACATCCGTTGGAGAGTTGGGAACCCTGGAGGTGGCGCCTTGCAGATGGAGTCTGAGACAAAGTGTCAGTTTGGGGGAAGGTTCCAATGCGAGGCATTGGTGAGTGGAGATTGGTAACCCTCGTGTGAAAGACAGAGTGTGGTGAGACTGGTTGGCTCCCGGTGTGACAAGCGTCGGGGAGCAGCTGATGAGGGACACATAACATCTGGTGAAGTGATATATGTCTCTTGGTTTTAGAATGTAAGATGTCTGACCACAGTGTGCCAAAGGTTTAAATGGACTGTGTGCATTCTGCGAACATCAGAACATAAGGTGCGTTGGAACTTGTGTTATATTTGAAAACAAATATATATATAGGTAAAATCAGCTGTGAACATTACACATGGCAGTGTGTATTGAACTTGTATTTAACCAATACATATTATTTATATCACTGTATCACTGCAGACTGCTGTAAATGAAGACATCCCACCCTCTGAAACAGGAACCCAACTGCCGCCAATCACTGAACACGACACTAAACGACATGGCAATCAATCCAGTCATTAATAAACACACTGGTTGGCTACTGAATTCTAATCTCCTCACTCACGAAATCACACAGACTTCAGTTACCGCATCCCACTCCCCTCAGACAATGCAGCCACCTCCACTAAGTCACTGCAACCCACTCCCCTCGGCCACTACATCTCACTCTGCTCCGTCACTACATCCCGCTCCCCTCGGTCACTACATCCCAGACACGTCTTTCGCTACATCCCACTCCCCTCAGTCAATACATCCCACTGCCCTCACTAACTGCAACCCTCTCCCCTCAGTCACTCCATCCTACTCCCTCAGTTTCTCAGCCGCTGGCCCACACTGGGAAGTGGATGCTTCTGCTGGACTGAGCTCTCAATAGCTGAAGAGCTTGTTTTGAATCGTTGCCCTCTGATGGATACCTGAGGTTATATAAGCTGCTGGAGCCGATGATGAACGGTCATCCGGCTTTGCACTCGACTGTTCCGGCTTTTCCTGAGTTTGGGCTGTATTTGGATCTGCAATGAAGAAAGAGTAACATATGGATTGTGCCGAAATGTGCCGCCTGTTTCGTGGTGGTGAATGTCACAGACACCTTCATCAGATCCTAGACCACCAACACTACTCTTCATTAGCAGTCTCTCCCACTGAGGGAGCGGCTGTTGCCCAGCTCCACATTCAGAGCCTTCCTCTACCGCATGGCCCTAATTGGAGTGTAGTGTCCGGTAGACACAGACAACAGTGACTGGTGCAAATCACCATAGGTCTGTTGAAACGTTCATTGTGTGTCAGATCTATTATTCCTCGTGTACCTTACGCAAAGGATAGAGGCTTTGTGAATTTCTTAGTTGTATTGGTGACATGGGGCTTCCTGAACAAAACTTCTGAATCATTTAGAAATGACATTTTACCTGTACAATAAGCAGAGCAACCGAATAACGAATCCAACTCATAAACGAAGTAGCTGCTGCAATTTCTAACTTTGATCTCATGGACCCAGTTGCAGTGATTTCTACCCCAGTTCACACAAACTGTCCTGGTTACCTGCTTCTGTCCCGCGGTGGGATGTGGACCTGAAATGAGGTATATCAATATTTAAGAACGTAACAGATGTGAACAATGCTGGACAGTGAATGTAAATCTAATATTAGAAATTCTGAAATTACCATTTAACCAGCCTGTGCCATGTGTGGAGCAGTGTCTCACTTTGACAACAGTCTCCGGAATCTTCCACCCACCAGAACTGAAACGACAATCACAGAGAATGAAGAGGAAGGTATGGAACTCGGGGAGAGAGACTGCGAGGTTCTTGAGCAAATTCAGAGAGGGAGTGATAAGTTATTGGAGGTTTTGACAGGTTTGGAACTGGATAAATCTCCAGGTCCAGATGATCGGTGTCGCAGACTGCTGAGGGAGGCAAGGGAGGAGATCACATGGGCTCTGAACCAATTTTTCTATTCCGCTCTGGATATGGGAGAGCTGCTAGCGGACTGGAGAACAGCCAGTGGGTTTCCGATATTTAAGAAGCGTTGTAGAGATAAGCCAGGGGACTACAGGTCAGTGAGCCTAACGTCAGTGGTGGTGAAATTATTGCAGAAAATTCTGAAGGAGACAATCTATCTTTAATTGAAGAGGCAAGGTTTGACAAGGGATAGTCAGCATGGCTTTGTCAGAGGATGGTCATGACTGACGAATTTGATTGAATTTTTTGAGGAGGTGACCAGGTGGTTAGATGAGGATAGTGCTGTTGATATATCTTATATGCATTTCAGCAAGGTCTTTGACAAGGTCCCACATGGGATACTTATAATGAAGGCAAAAGCACATGATATGCATTGTTATTTGATAAGGTGGATTCAAATTTGGCTTTGTTGGAGGAAAAATAGCGTGATGAAACAAGGATGATTTAGTTACTGGAAGCCAGTGTCCAGTGGCGTCCCAAAGGAATCTGTGCTGGGTTCACTATTATTCGTTATTTATATAAAATACATAGACGACTATGTGGGGTGTGGGGGGTTTGTGGGGGTTGGGGGGGTGAGGGGGTTGGTGTGGTGGTATTGGGAATATTAAGTTTGCGGATAACACAAAGATTTGCCGGGTGACTAACAGTGAGTTTGAGTGTCTTGGGCTACAGGAAGATATAGACGGGATGGTCAAATGGGCAGATAAGTGGCAGATAAAATTTAAGCGTCAAAAGTGAGAGGTGATACACTTTAAGAAGTAACTTGACATGACACTAGGAAGTTCTAACCTAAAATGGGACCTTGCCGTGTGTATCCATAGATCTCTTAAGTAGGAGGGGCATGTTACTGAGGTGGTGAAAAAGACATATGGGACACATCCCTTTATTAATCGAAGCATAGATTACAAAAGTAGGGAGATCATGTTGGAGGTGTCATGGTGAGGCCACAGGCTGGAGTAGTGTGTGCAGTTCTGGACGGCAGATTATAGGAAGAATTTGATTAAAATTGTTGGGGAGCAGAGGGAATTCACGAAGATGTTTCCTGTGATGAAAAAATTAAGTTATGAAGATGGGTTGGATAGACTTGGGTTGTTTTCAATGGAGCAGAGAAGACAGCGGGGCGACCTGATCGATGTGTACAAGATTATGAGGGGCATGGAAACAATGGATAGGGAGCAGCTGTTGCCCTTAGTTGAAGGGTCAGTCACGAGGGGATATAAGGACAAGGTGAGAGGCGGGAGGTTTAGGGGGAATGTGAGAGAAAGTTTTTTACACAATGGATTGTGACAGTCTGGACTGCAATGCCTGGGAGGGTGGTGGAGCCGGACTGCCTCTCCTATTTGGAAAATTTCCTGGATGAGCAATTGGCAAATCATAACATTCAAGGCTGTGGGCCAAGTGCTGTTAAATGGGATTAGGTATGTAGGTCAGGTTTTCCTCATATGTCGGTGCAGACTTGATATGCTGAAGGGCATCTTTCCACTATGATTATGTGTGTCAGCTCCTGGACTGCAACCGCCCACGGCATTATTTCTGACATAACTTCCTGCTCCCTCAGCTGACTCCCAGCACCCTGACTCCCCACCCTCTCACTGCTTAGACAGGGACATCGAACACGTCCATCCTATTGCCCCCACTACAGCCCTCACATCTTCCCCTTCATCCCACATTTAACCTCAGCGCACCCTTTGACATTCCATCCCAGCATTGTCCACCTTCAATGAATCATCCGCCGCCATTTACACAGTCTGATGTCACCGCCAAACGCAACTTCATCTCCAGGTTCAGAAATCGGAAGTGAACAATCACTTCCCGTAACCCTGGCCCAGTTCTTCGTCACCCCTGACTTCTCTTTACATCCACAGCACACTTACACATCCTCTATATTCAGTGTTATTCCCTTTCAGACTAAGTTCCTGTCTTATTACCCCCTCTGTACAGGTTTATCTCCCTTTACACTCTGTTAATTTTCTGAATCGCCCTACATCTAGCGTTATCCCCCTTTACTCTCTGTCTTGTATATATATATCCCCATCTATCCAATGTTGTCTCCCTTTTTTCCCGTTCTATATTCCACTCCATTAGGATCTGACTGTATTTTCCCTGTATCTCTCTCTCTGGCTCTGCCCCATTCCCTGTATCCTTTCCTTCCATCATTGTTCTGCCTGACGGATCAGGCCACTCTCACTTTATGTTCCTCCTCTGATGTTTTTATCATTTATACTGTTGATTCCCAACCCAAAGCCCCTAGTTCACCTTAAATTGGCTCCTTTTGTTACCTTTTGAATCTGTACCATCCGTGGTTGAGTTTGTCATCACATTTCGGACCCGTGCACCCGGTCTCAGTACAATCCGTGCTCCTCCAGGGCTGGTCCAGGACTGTGTGATTTACACACGGGTCAGTCACTGCAGAATCTGTGACTGAGTGACAGACAGGTGTTTAATGTTATTAAAAAGTATTGTGATTATTACACAGAGATTGGTATCCTCTGAAGAGACAGTAACCTTATTCTCACACTCTCCAACATGCAGGAATTCCAACCATTTAACACTGGAATCTTTCTTCCTTCTCGAAAGCAGTTTTCCCTCTGTCTCCGAGTTCGGCCTCCCCCTCTAACTCACGGCTCACAGGCCGTCCCCAGCCCCCATTTAACAGAAAGCAGCAGTGATCTCAGATTCACTTCGTCCCAGCAGAGAAGCTGCAGTTTTGAAACAGGCATTTTGTTAATCCCGTCACCCATGGAAGTTTGGGCTGCGTTTCGATTTTATTATCCAGTGGACTCCTTAGTTTGCTGTTCAAGTCCTGCAGGGCTTTGCAGACCCGCATCCCCCACACTCAACCACACGACGTCAGCCAACTCCAGAGCCCATTTCGCAACTTCCAACACCACTCCCTCTGTCCTGTTTCCCGTGGTCAGGACCAGCCCTGTCCACCCTCCCTGGTCTATAAAGAGGGTCATACCCGGATTTCCATGCCTCCCTATTCTTGACCCGGATCAGAAACGATCATCAATGCCCCTCTGCCCTCGACTGAGATTCAGATCCGGCCCCACGTGCACCTTTATCCTTGTCCCGGCGGCAGATACGGCCCCACATGCCTCTTTATCCTTGCCCCAGGGTGAGATCCTGCACCAATTCTTCTGTATCCATGCCCCGGTGTCAGATGCGGCCCCCCCAGGCCTCTCTATACTTGTCCCAGTGTCAGATACCGCACCTATGCGTCGCTATCCTGGTCCCGGGTCATATCCGATCATTATTGCCTCTACACCCTGGAGCGTGGTTCAGATCCGGGCCCCCCATGCCTCTCTATCCTGTCTCCCGGTCACATCCGGGCCCCCATGCCTCTCTATCCTGTCTCCCGGTCAGATCCGGCCCCCCATGCCTCTCTATCCTGTCTCCCAATCAGATCCGGGCCCCGATGCCTCTCTATCCTGTCTCCCGGACAGATCCGGCCCCCCATGCCTCTCTATCCTGTCTTCCGATCAGATCCGGGCCCCCATGCCTCACTATCCTATCTCCCGGTCACATCCGGGCCCCCTAGCCTCACTATCCTGTTTCCCGGAGAGATCCGGGCCCCCATGCCTCTCTATCCTGTCTCCAGGTCAGATCCGGCCCCCCATGCATCACTATCCGGTCTTCCAGACAGATCCGGGGCCCCCTGCCTCACTAGCCTGTCTCCTGGTTAGTTCCGAGCCCACATGCTTCTCTATCCTGTCTCCCAGCTAGATCCGGGACCCATGCCTCACTATCTTGTCTCCCAGTTAGATCCGGGACCCATGCCTCAATATCCTGTCTCCCAGTTAGATCCGGGACCCATGCCTCACTAACCTGTCTCCTAGTCAGATCCAGGCCCCCATGCCTCACTATCCTTTCTCCCAGTTAGATCCGGGACCCATGACTAACTATCCTGTCTCCGGGTCAGTTCTGGGCCCCCATGCCTCACTATCCTGTCTCCCGGTCACATCCGGGCCCCCAAGCCTCACTATCCTGTCTTCCGGACAGATCCATACCCTCATGTCTCACTATCCTGACTCCCGGACAGATCCGGGCCCCCATGCCTCTCTATCCTGTCTCCCGGTCACATCCGGGCCCCCATGCCTCACTATCCTCTCTCCCAGTCACGTCCTGGCCCGCATGCCTCACTAACCTATCTCCCCGTCAGTTCCGGGCGCCCATGCCTCACTGCCCTGTCTCACGGTCAGCTAGGGCCCCCAAGCCTCACTTCCCTGCCTCGCGGTCAGATCCGGGCCCCCATATCTCACTGCCCTGTCTCCCGGTTAGACCCCGGCCCCCATCCCTCACTGCCCTGTCTCCCCTTCAGATAGGGCCCCCATGCCTCACTGCCCTGTATCCCCGTCAGATAGGGCCCCCATGCCTCACTGCCCTGTCTCCCGGTCAGATCAGGGACGCCATGCCTTTCTATCCTGTCTCCCAGTTAGATCCGGGCCCCCATGCCTCTCTATTATGTCTCCCGGTCAGATAGGGCCCCCATGCCTCACTATCCTGTCTCCCAGTTAGATCCGGGCCCATCCATCACTATCCGGTCTCCAGGTCACGTCCCGGCCCCCATGTCTCACAATCCTGTCTCCCGGTCAGATCCGGGCCCCCATGCCTCACAATCCTGTCTCCCGGTCAGATCCGGGGCCCCATGCCTCACTATCATGTTTCCTGGTCAGATAGGGCCCCCATGCCTCACTATCCTGTCTCCCGGTCAGATCCGGGCCCCCATGCCTCTCTATCCTGTCTCCTGGTCAGATAGGGCCCCCATGCCTCACTGCCCTGTCTCCCGGTATGATAGGGCCCTCGGACCTCACTGCCATGTCTCCCGGTTGTACCCGGGCCCCCATGCCTCACTGCCCTGTCTCCCGGTCAGATCCGTGCCCCCATGAGTCACTGCCCTGTCTCCCCATCAGATAGGGCTCCCATGCCTCACTGCCCTGTCTCCCCGTCAGAAATGGCCCATGCCTCACTGCCCTGTCTCCCGGTAAGATAGGTCCCCCATGCCTCACTGCCCTGTCTCCCAGTCAGAACCGGGCCCCCATGCCTCACTGCCCTGTCTCCTAGTCAGATAGGGCCCCCATGCCTCTCTATCCCAGTCCCTGTTTCAGAGCGGAATTCTCCATACATCCCTAACCTTGTTCTGGAGTCAGATCTGGTCTCCCACGCTTTTCCATCAATGTCCCTGAATCATTTCAAGCACCCCATGCCTCTCTACCTTGGTTCGCGGTGCCGATCCAGACGCCCAGCTCTTTCTACCCTGGGAAAATGTTTTATTGTGAATCCCCACGCCTCTCTAACCTGGGTTAGGAGTAAGAGCACATTTGTTCAGATTTGGGGTTCTGCCTCTCTATCTGGCCCCCCATGGATCTCTACCTTGACCCTCAGGTCAGATCTGGCCCCCCATGACTCCCTTCCCTGGCCCCCTGGTCAGATCCGACAATCCGTGTCTACCTATGATTGTCTAAGTGCCATGTCCGGCCCCTTATGCTTCTATACCTTGGCCTTGGTTTCAGACTCTGTCCCACTTGTCTCTCTGCCATGTTTCCTGGGACAGATCCAGCAACCTGATGCCTCTTTATCCTGCTCTGGGCGTCAGTTCTGGACTCCCCATGCTTTAACATCTTGGTCCCAGCGGCAGGTTCAGCCAACCCAAGCAACCCTTCACTGGTCTGCGGGTAAGGTCTGAACCCCGGCCTCTCTAGCCTGGACTGGAGATCAGATTCGGCCACCCATGCCTCTCCATCCAGGTCCATGGGTGCAAATCCGCCTCCCCATCCATATTTATACCCGTCCTAAATTCTTATCCGGTCCCCCACGCCTCTCTATCCCGCGGGTGAGATCCAACCCCCATGCTTTTCCCTCCTGGACTGGGGATCAAATCCGCCCCCCGCTGTATCTTTATTCTGGGTCTCGGGTGAGATCCGAATTTCTCCTGTATATCTATCCCGATCTGCGGCTCAGAACTGGCCCCACATGCATCTCTATCCTGCTCTCCAGGAAATAGAAAGCCATCACATACCTCTCTATCCTGGAGTATGGTTCACATCTGCCCCTCCACCATGCATCCCTTTCAATATCCCAGGGTCATACAGAGCAGCCTCATTCCTTTCCATTCTGGACCAGGGGTGGGAAAAAGCCTGCCATTGCTTGGTGGTGGGAGGCAGAGTACCAGTGTTTTTGGGTCTGAGAGACCGGAAAAGGCTCCAGGGTGGGAGAATGGGATCCAGAGATTGCGGGTGAGACTCAGTGCCTAGGGGTGTGAGCATGATAATTGGTGCCAGGGTTTGTGGATGAGAGACTGGGTGCGCTGGGTTGTGGGAGAGTGGCTGGGTAGCAGGGGTTGGGCTGGGAGACTGTGTGTCTGGTTCTGGTGGTGTGATATTGGGTGCCAGTGGCTGGGGTTGATAGATTGTGTGCCTTTGGTTGAGGGTGACAGAATTGCATTATGGTGTGGAGCTGAGAGACTGGATGCTATGAATTGAGGGTGAGACACTGGGTTGAGCGCTGTGAGGTTGGGGGACAGGGTGCCTGGGATTGGGGGTGGGTGTCTGATGCCAGGGTTCTGAGGTTGGAGAATAGTTGCCAGGAGTTGTGTTTTGGAGACTAGGTGCTCATATTTTGTCATGTGAAACTGAGTGCCAGTGCTTCTGTGAGATAGATTGGGTGCCAGGGGTGGCGTGTGATATTCTGTGTAGGAGGAGATAGGAGTGAAAGCCCGGGTGCCAAGTTTTGGGCGTGACAAACTGGGTGCCAGGGGTTAAAGGTGAGGGACTAAGCGTCTGGGGATCGGGATGATAGTCTGAATGCCAGGAGATGAGGTTGAGAGACCCGGTGCCTGGGTTTCGGGTTTAGAGACTGGCTGCCAGTATTTGGGGGTGAAAGACTGGTGCCTGGGGTTGGGGGTGTGTGTCTGGGAGCCAGGATGTGAGTTGTGAGAGACTGTCTGCCAGTGGATGAAGGTGAGAGTTTGGGTGCCTGAGGTTGTGGGTGTGAGGCTGGGTGCCAGCGGTTTGAGGTCAGAAACTGGGTGCCATGAATTGGTGATCGGAGAAAGTGTTGCAGGGATTTTGGATGAGAGATTCGTCGCCAGGAGTTGTGGGTTAGAGACCGGGTGCCAGGCGTTCTGGGTGGGAGAGTGGGTGCCAGGTTATGGGGGTGGATGACTTAAGACCATATGACCATAAGATATAGGAGCAGAAATTATGCCATTCGGCCCATACAGTCTTCTCTGCCATTCAATCATGGCTGATAGGTTTCTCAACCCCATTCTCCTTCCTTCTCCCCGTAACATTTGATCCCCTTACCAATCAAGAACCTATCTATCTCGGTCTTAACTACACTCAATGACGTGGCCTCCACAGTCTTCTGTGGCAATGAATTCCAAAGATTCAGCACTCTCTGGCTAAAGACGTTTCTTGGGGCCATTGATTTGGAGTGGGCAGCTGGGTACCAGGGTTTGAGGTTGGGTGACTGAGTGTCAGTGTATGGCAGAGTGAGGCTGCGTGACAGTGGTTAGGGCTGATAGACTGTGCACCAATGCTTGAGAGTGACATACTGGTTGAAACGGTGTGGGGCTGAGAGCTTGGGAGCTAGGGATTGGAGGTGGGGTACTGGGTGTGAGGGGTTGATGATGGAAGACTTGGTACCCATGGTTTGGGATGATAGATTGGATGCCAGGGGTGGCTTGTGAGAGACTTTTTAATAGGCATTGGGGGCGAGAGACCGGGTGCCAAGTTTTCGGCGTGGAACACTGGGTGCCAGGGGTTGGGGTGACATACTGGGTACTAGGGTTTCATGGTGAGAGAATTGGTGTCAGGGGATGGGGGTGAGAGACTGTGTGGGCACACATTGTGGGTGCGAGTCTGGCTGCCAGTGGCTGAGGCTGAGAGAGTGGGTTGCAGGTGTTGGAGGTGAGAGACGAGGAATCTCAGCTTGATGCTGAGAGACTGGTTGTCAGAGGTTGGTCGTGAGAGACTGGGTGTCCGATTTGAGGTGTGGGAGCCTGGGTTCCAGGATCTGGGGTTTGAGAGACTGCGTGTCAGCGGTCGAGGGTGAGAGGCTGTGAGCCAGAGGTTGGATGTGAGAGCCTTGGTACTAGGGGTGGTGAACAAGAGAGTTGATACCAGGCGTCATGGGTGAGACAGGGTGCCATGGGTTGGGTGGTGGGAGAAAATATACCAGGGTTAGTAGGTGGTAGACTGGGAGCCCGATATTTGGGGCGAGAGCCTCGGTGCTAGTGGTTGTGTGCAAGAGGATTGGTGACAGGTTTTGTGGGTGAGAGAGTGGCTGCCAGTGTTTGGGGCTGAGAGACTGGGTCCCATGTGCTGGGTGTGCAAGGCTGGGTGCCAGGATGTCATGGGTGAGAGACTCCGTGCCAGGAGTTGTATGCGAGAGACTGGGTACCTCGGTTTGGGAGTTTGGGAGTGGGTGCCACTGGTTGGTGGTGAGTAACGAGGTGCCCGGTGTTGGACGTGATAGACAGTTTGCAAGAGGTTTTAAGCGTGACATTGTGTGCAAGGGTTTGTGGGTGAGCGACTAGGTGCCATGGGTTGGGGTGGGAGACTGGGTACGAGGTTAGATGTTGGGATTCGTTGAGCCAATATTTTGGAATTGGAGGCCTGGCACCAGGGGTTGGGCCTGGGAGACAGGGGGTCAGGATTTGAGGGTGGGAGACTGGCCGCCAGTGGTTGGGGGTGAAAAGACTGGGTGCCAGTGGTTGAGGGTGATAGACTGGACAAAACATTGTGGGGCTGTGAGACTGGGTGATAGGGATTGTGGGTGAATATCTAGGTGCCAGGCTTTGGAGAATGTGTCCCAGGAGTTATGGTTCACTTTATTTGGCTCATTTGGTTTCGGGAGAGGGACTTGGTGCCAGTAGTTGTGAGTGTTATATTGTGTGCAAGGGATGGCGTGTGAGAGATTGTGTAGGAGGAATTGGGGGCCGGATCCCTGGTGCCATGTTTTGGGCGTCACAGGCTGGCTGTCAGTGGTTGGGGGTGAGACTGGGTGTGTGCGGCTGGGGTTGAGGGTCCGGGTGCCAGGATGTGGGGGATGATAGACTGTGTAGCAGGGGTTGGGGCTGTGAGACTCGGTGTCAGATTTTGGGGAAGTGAGTCCGTGTGCCAGTGGTTGCGGTTGATAAATAGTTTTCCATGGATTGTGGGTGTGTTAGACCGAGTGCCAGGGTTTGGGGATGAGAGATTGGGAACCAGATATTGGGGGTGCGAGCCTCGGTGCTAGGGTTTTTGAATAAGAGTCTTATGCCACTGGCTGAGGGTGGGAGACTGGGGCCTAGGGCATTGGGGTGAGATACTGGGTGCCTGGATTTGGTGGTTTGAGAATGTGTGCCAGCGATTGGTGGTGAGAGACTGGTTGCCAGCGGCTGTGAGTGGGAGCCTAGGTGCCAGGGAATAGGGAGGGGAGATTAGCGCCATTGTATTGCAGTGGGAGGCTTGGTACCAGGGTTTGGGGATAGGAGAGTGTGTGTCAGGGTTTGGGGGTGGGGGGCTGCGTGCCAGTGGTTAGGGCAGATAGATTGGGTGCCAGTGTTTGAGGGTCATAAAGTGGGTAATAAGCTGTGGGGCTGAGACACTGGCTGCTAGGAATTGTCAGTGAGAGCCTGGGTGCCAAGGTTTAGAGGTAGGAGACTGTGTGCCAGGCATTGAGGCCGGGATGATTTGCGCCCAGGGTTTGGTATGATAGATTGTGTGAGAGATGTGGCGTGCGATAAACTGTGTAGTAGGCATTGGGGACAAGGGTCTGGGAACCAAGTTTAGGGCGTGACAGACTGGTTGCCAGGGATGATAGGAGAGAGAATGCGAGTCCGGGATTGATGGTGAGAGACTGGTTTGCACGGGATGGAGCTGAGAGACTGGGTGCCAGATTTGCAGGTGTGAGACTGGGTGCCTGGGGTTGATGGTGAGAGACTAGATGTCAGAAGTGGCTGTGAGAGACTGACTCACCGGGTTTGGGGGTGGGAGTCCGGGTGCCAGGATGTGGGGTGTGTGATGTGAGAGTGAGTGACTTTGTGTCTGTCTGTGTGAGAGACGGCGTGATTGAGGGAGAGGAAATGTTTCTGAGAGTGTGTGAGAGTGAGAAAGTGGATCAGAGAAAGAAAGACTGAGAGTAAGTGTGATTTTCTGTGAGTGTGTGAGAGAAAGAGAGTGAATGATTTTTGTGTGAGATATGGTGACTGAGATTGTGTGCGTGAGTGAGTATGTGAGTTTGCCCGTGTATGAGCGAGAGTGTGATTGGGAGCGTGTGTGGTAAGGTATGTTATGGCGTCAATGTGTGAGAGAGTGTGTGTGTGTGAATGAGAGACTGTTTGTGAGGAAGACAATGTCTGTTTGTGTGAGAGAGCAAGAAGTGTGTGTGTGACCATATGTGTTTGAGCGAGTGAGTGAAAGTGTGCTGGTGCGAGAGAAAGAGTGTGCGCGAGAGAGGGAGTGACAGTGAGTCAGTGTCAGAGAGGGAGTGTGCGTGAAAGAGATTGTGTTCGTGTGAGAGCGTGTGTTTGAGAGAGTGACAGTGAAAGTGAGTGTGAGAGAGCGAGTGTGTGTGAGAGAAATTGTGTATGAGTGAGAGAGTGAGTGAATGTGTGTGACAGAGAATCAAAGTTATGTGCGTATGAGTTTTTATGTGAGTGAGAGGACATATGTGAGAGAGTGCGTGGGAGTGAGGGAGTGACTGAGTGTATGTGATAGAGTGAGTACGTGTGCCTGAGTGAGAGAGTGAGTGTTTTAAAGGAAGAGTTTATGAGAGAGTGGGAGAGGGTTGGTGAATGATACTGTAAGTGAATATGTTTGTCAGTGATAGAGGAAGTGCGTGTGTGAGGGAAAGGCTATGGGTGAGTGTTGACTGAGTGTGTGTGTGAGAATGATTGTGCGTCCATGAGGGAGCGGACGTGTGACTGCTAGAAAGAGAGGAAGAGAGATGGTCTGTGTGTGTGTGTGTGTGTGTGTGTGTGAAATAGTGGGTGGGAGAGTGTTTCTGTTTGATAGGGAATGGGACTGTATTTGCCTCTGAGAGAAAGGACCTGTGTGAGTGACAGGAAGTAATTGTGGATGCGAGGGGGTAAGAGCTGTGTGTGTGTCTGTAACTGTGTGTGTGTGAGAGAGAGGGTGAGAGGCAGATTAGTGTGTAAGAGAGAGAGAGACTGAGTGAATCGGTGTGATTGAGAAACAGAGTTTGCCTGTGGAGCAGTATGTGTGAGAGGGTTCGCGAGTGAGTGTGTGTGCTTGTCTAGTTGTTTGTGTGAGCGAGGGAGGGAGAGAGCGAGAGAGAGGGAGAGAGAGAGAGCGAAACTGTGTAAGAACAATTGTGAGACTGTTAGATGCTGATTATGAATGTGTATGAGATAGAGTGAATGAGTGAGTGTACAAGTATGAGAGAGTGAGAGAGAGAGTATGAGTGAATATATGTGTGAGAGATAAATTCTGAGTGAGTTTGTGTAAGAGAGTGAGTGATTGACTGAGAGAGAGAGGTTTAGTGCGATAGAGATGAGTGAGTGAGAATGTACGTGAAAGAGAGAATGAGTGAGCGTGTATGGGAAAGCCAGTGTGTTTGAGTGAGAGGGCGATTGTGTGCCAAAGATAAATTAAGTTGATGTGTGTGAGCAAGCGAGTGAGTGTGTGTTAGAGAGACAGACAGTTTGTGTGTCAGGGAGAGAGAGACAGAGAGAGAGAGAGAGAGAGATTATGTGAGGGAGTGTGTGAGTGAGACAAGGAGTGTGGTGTGATTGCGACAGTGTGTGTGAGGGAGGGAGTGAGTGAGTCTGTAAGTGGGAGAGAGTGTGCGAGTTTAATAGAGCGTGAGGGAGGGGGAGAGGGTGAGTGCGTGTGATAGAGAAAGTGAGTTAGTGTGTGCAGTATAGAATCCATTGGTGTATCTGAGACAATGAGTGACGGTGTGTGTGTAAGAGGATGAGGGATTGTGTGTGAAAGTGAGAAAGTGAGTGCCTATGAGAGAGTGTTTGTATGTGAGTGAGGGAGTGGGTGATTGTTTGAGAGACTGGTGAGTGTATATGTGTGCAAGAGAGAGGGTGAGTGAGTGTATGTGTGAGTGAGAGTGGGAGAGAAAGCATAATTGTTTGTGAGTCAGGGATATAGTGACTGTGCATGTGTGTGTTTAGAGAATGCATGATTGAGTTTGTGTGAGAGAGAGTGTAGCTGAGTGTGTCAGTGAGAAGGTGAATGAGAGAGGGGTGATTATGTGTGAGTGAGGGATGAGTAAGCGTGTGTGAGAAATAGTGAGTATGTGTGTGATTGGGGGAAGAGGGAAAATTATTGTGTGTTTGTCAGAGAGGTAGCAAGAATATCAACCTGCGTGAAAGATAGAGTCAGATAAAGATTTAAGGTATGTGTGAGTGAAAGAATGCATGAGTGTGTGAGAGGGAGATAGTGAGTGAGAGTGAGTATGTCTGTGAGAGATAGCAAAAGTGAGTGTGTGTTTGTGAGGAAGTGAGCGAGGGATTTTCTGTGTGAGAGAGTGTGTGTTTGAGGGAGAAGGATTGTATTTATGTGCTAGAGGCGGTGAGTGTGTGTGCGTGAGAGTGCATGTTTGTGTGTATGAGAGTTTGTGTATGTGTATTTGATAGAGTGTGTGTGATTGTGTGCGCTAGAGAGAATGAATGATTGTGTGTGTGGGAGAGAGTGATATACTGTGTGTGTGAGAGATAGAATGAGTTACTGTGTTTCTCTGTGTGTGTTTTTGTGTGTGTGAGAGAAAAAGGGAGAAAGTAAGTTAGTCAGTGCATAAGAGAGATTGAGGAACTGTGTGTGTGTGTGTGTGTGTGTGTTTGTGTGTGTGTGTGTGCCTGCGTGTTTGTCTGTTTTTGACTCACTCCACTTCTCATTTTCTCAATCATCCACACCTTCAGTCACTAACACATAGTCAAAAGCACTCACACAGTGTGTGTGGGTGAGGTGAGTGAGTAAGCATACTGAGACTGGGAGTGTGCTAGACTCACAGACACTCACATTCCTGCACTCTAATGGTCACTTTATTTAATATTCATTTTTGAAAATCAGCAATTTATTGCTGTGACATTTCTTTATTTTTGCTCTGCAGATTTTATTTTCTTCATAGCTTAACATTTAAAAAAAGCTTGTTTAATGTTGTGTCAAATTGTATCCTTCTTGGATTTATTTCTCGGCCGCTTCAGTGAAAAAAAAAATGAAATGTGGCCCCTCATTTGAAAAGCCTGCATTAGACAATCTGAATAGTAAATGAGCTGATTGAAATTGTGAAATTATGAGATATACAGTTAACTACTGGATCTTAGTGGAAACATAATTCAATGGTCAGGCATAATATAAACACACAAAAACCTGTAACTGATCATTCAAATGTACAAATCAAAATCTTACGATTTCAGCAAAAACAAAACTCAATACATCTGAATGGAAGTGATGTAGAAATGCAATGATGGGAAATTTCCTATAAATGTCAGCGCACTTGCATCATTAACAATGATTCACACCGAATAACTTGCTCTCCTTCCCCGCAGATACTCAGGGCAGGATCCCAGACTTTGGGTTATTTTGTGAGTCTGTTCGTGACATGGGCCTGGATTCACAAGTCTAATTGCACTCCACACTTGTTGATTTTTTAACAATTACAAAGTTCCCTGTTCTACCCTTTTTTACATCCAAATTAAATGAGCTGCCAGTTGGCAAGATGGAAACTTATCTGACAGAATATTGTCCATTCATTGAACTAAACAATGCCTCTTTGTAATTGTACATTCCGTGTACACTGGTAACAATGCTCCCTATTCTTCGGGCCCAGGTATAACAATGAAAACGCCCTGATTAACGTCGCAAATGGGATGGGCTATGGGATGTGCGTGTTTTCCCCCCATACACATGTTGAATAAACAGAGTAGAGAATCACTGAAATGCAAATAACTTACACAGGAAACCGAGAATCAGCAGCAGAGTCCTCATCTCAACAGGTGACATTCTGGGAAATGAAACACGGAATTAGTATCAGCAGTTTAAAAGAATAGGGAGTGGGATGGAATCATAATAAGGTAGTGGGTCAGTGGAATACTGTGTATATCGATTTATAGTGGGTGAAGGTAAGATCCCTCAGACAGAGATCCCTCTACCTCCCTCCCTCACTGGGACTCCAACAGACAGACTGATCCCTCCCCCCTTCTTTACTGGGAACTCAACAATTAGACGTGAGATCTACCATGCACACATCTCCACACCCCGATCCTCAAATTTGAGACATCTGTAGACAGATGTGATCTCCACTTCCTTAAAATTTCTTCATAAACATCAATTCCTTGACCTCAATCCTTCCCCTTCCCTTCTTCAACTCCCAAACTCCCAATGATTTACATTCTATGCATTTACGACCTGCCGACTCTCTTCTCTATATCCTTCACCAGCCCTGCTCTACGGACCCCCTTCTAAATATTCTATTACAGCTTCATTACTAATCTCTGCAGCAGGACAAGATAAACAGGACACACCCTATCAGGACAATACCCAGCAAGTGAAACATTCCTCATCTTATTCTCAAGGCCCATTCATAGTAAACTGCTTACCAAGAACTCCCAACGAGGTGCCCCTTAATGAGACTGAGCCGAGTTCACCTACTTCCTCTTCACTCTCAGGCACAATCTGATGTGAATGTTTTCAGTATCTGTGGCAACACATCCAACACCGCCCATCACATTAGATTCACTTGAGACTATTGGCTGTGCTGGTTTGCTGAAACATTATCATCCATCAATGATGTACATTGTGGCAGCACACATGCAAATTTTAATGAAAGGAGCTAAGGAAAAAAAACAAGGAAAATGTTATTACTTTTTCATGGGATGGGGGCATCACTGGCCAGGCCACCATTTATTGCCCTGCCCGAAATGCCCTAGAGAACTGAATGGCTTGCTGGGCCATTTCAGAGGGCAGTTAAGATCCCACCAAATTGATGTGGAACTGCAGTTATAAGCAGGCCAGACCAGGTAAGAATAGGCTTTTGCGACAATTGACAATGTTTTCATGGTCATCAACAAACATTTTCAATTACACGTTTTTAACGGTAAAAAAACATATCATTCAATTTCTGCTGGACAATTTTATGGAACATATCTTTTATTTCTATTGGACTGGGAATTAACATGACAATGGCTGTAGTGTGAAAGACATACCCACTGGAACATGATGAGAGACACATACAATGCTGCAGTCCTGCAACATTGCGTGCCATCAATGACAGGATGGTGCATTAAAGGAGCCCTAAACCGATGGTGATGCCTGGAAACATCGTTTTAACTGGCTCCTGATCGGCTTACCAGGTTTTCTGTGAGGAGAGTGCAGCAAAATAGACAGTAGCCTGAAAGGAACAAGGGCTAAAACCTCTATATACTGTGTATGGAAGATCCCAGTAATTCCACAAAGACAGTCTGGCCTATTCTCCTCATGTATCTAAAAACTTCACAGATAAGGAAGAAAGATACGGATGGTGGAGTGAAACTACAAGGCTTAAGTGTTTCCATTGTAGTAAAATGGGACATATTTGCTCAGAATGCTGGAGCAAGGCCTTGTTCGATTTGCGCGTGGTGGAGGCTGTGATCACGCTTTTGATTCGCAAATGGGTTTTCAGCTCCCCATGGTGATCGACCTGCAGGCCAATGACTCAGCGATTCGGACAGAAGGCAGGTTAGCAAATAGATACCAGGAGCAAAGTTTCTGGAAAGGTCACGTTATCCAAATCACCTGTGGGTAACGGCCCTTTCCCCCCTTCGACCTCTAGACTTCGCAGTGTTTAACCAATTAAACGTTTTCCCCATGTGTATCCAGGGCACGTTACTAAAACTACATGCTTTAGAACCGACATCGGCGCAAATTATACCAGACTTTGTGATAAACGGGATGATGCCTCCCGTTTAATCCTTTGGAAGTTAAATGTCTAAATTGTTCAGGCAAACTGGCGAACTGCTGCTTTAACATGGAAATCCCAGGGCAAATTGTAATCTCGCTGTCTCCCAAGGGGTGACAAGTCCTTCCTCGAATTGGGCGCGGTGGAGGCCGTGATCACGTTTTTGATTCGCAAATCGTTTTCATTTCCGCATGCTGATCGACCGACAGGGCACCGACTCAGCAATACGGACAGAGGGCAGGTTTGCAAATATACACCTGGAGCAAACTTTCTGTATACGTCAGGTTCTCGAAATCACCTGTGGGTAACGGCCATTCCCCCCCTTCCATCCTCTAGACGTCGCAGCGTTTACCCAATATAACGCATCCCCATGTGTATCCAGGGCACTTTAATAAAACAACGTGTTTTAGAAACGACATCGGTACAAGTCATTCAAGACTTTGTGATAACCGATCAGGCCGACTTACTTCACAACCCGGCCACAATTGAGGATCCAGGGCTAACTGACGGTAACAAGTTCCAGGCAGGATCACAGCTCCAGTTCGGAGTACTCGATGCTGTTGAATCCCTAAGTAAGGCTGTGATGGACAGAGCGCCAACTGAAATGAACGCAATGCGTTTCGGTGAGCTGTAAACTGGTAAACTCAGAAAAGAAAGATCCTTCGAAAGCCGCAAATTTCCATTACGTGCAATAAATAGGAAAAATAAAAACTTGTATCAAAGAGCTACTCATGCAATCGCACTTCCCCTTCTTTCGCGCCATCCCTGAATTTGTACTTAGCTTAAGGTATGTGATCACTTCCCTTGGGGACATAGAAATTCAGCTCGAAAGAAAAAACAATCTCGCATGCAGTCTCTTCACTAGGCCAAGATAGTTAAGTTTAAAAATAAAGTCTCGCCAAGAATCTCCTATTGCTCTCAGCATCGCCTCAAATCCTTGCCGCCTGATAACTCAGCCTTCTGCAAGTAAAACTCTGACTGCCAAAATGTGTCTATGTTGTGAGCGCCGCTCTGCAGTCTCTTTAAAATATACTGGGCTGAAATGTGAGATAAACTATTTGGTTTCAGCTTTGCATGTAGCCCGAGTCATGCATGATTTGCTCGATCCATCTTAGAGGCTCTATCCCAATTGTGAAGCCCGGATATTAAAGATGTCCGCTGGGCGAGATAATCCGACATTTTTCACAACAACATAAACTGCCGGAAATTCCCAGCAGGCCTGACAGCCGCTGTCGAGGGAAAGACGTGGTCAACGTTTCAAATCCATCGGACCCTTCTTCAGACCGGTCATTATTCTACTTTGCTCGGGCCTGGTTGCTTCTGATGCTGTAATCAGGCTCTCCTCACCGCATTTACACACCTCTTTAGGCAGTTAACATTCAGCCTGAAATCAGAACAGCCTTCTGGTTAGCCTTTCCAATTGTCCCATAAACGTCTGTATCAAAACATGCTTCCCTCATGTAGCCTCTGCTTCCCTGATCTCATCGCCCATTGCTTGTCCAATTACCCAATATAACGCTTGGAATAGGGGCGTTCAATTCTGGTCGTCTCATTACCAGAAGGATATGGAGGCGTTGGAGAGGATGCAGAGGAGCCGTACCTGGATGCTGCCTCGTCTGGAGGTTATTAGCTATGAGGAGAGGTTGGCAAAACTCGGATTGTTCTCACTAGAGCGACGGAGATTGAGGGGAGACTTGATAGAACTTTACAAAATTATGAGTGGCATGGACAGAGTAGATAGTCAGAAGCTTTTTGCCCAGTGTGGAAGAGTCAATTACTAGGGGACATAGATTTAAGGTGAGAGGAGAAAACTATTGAGGAGATGTGCGAGGCAAGTTTTTTACGCAGAGGGTAGTGAGTGTCTGGAATTCGCTGCCAGAGGAGGTGGTGGAAGCAGGTACGATAATGGTGTTTAAGACGCAGCTTGACAAATACATGAATAGGATGGGATAGAGCGATACGGACACCGGAAGTGCAAAATGTTTTAGTTGACGGGCAATATGATCGGCGCAGGCTTGGAGGGCCGAAAGGCCTGTTCCTGCCCTGTACTTTTCCTTGTTCTTTGTCCTTTGTTCTTTGCATCACCATCTGTATCCAGGGCACTTTAATAAAACCATGTGCCTTAAAAACGACATCGGCACAAGTCATACCAGATATTGTGATAACCGATGAGGACGTCATACTTCACAGCCCGCCCACAATTGTGGATCCAGGGCTAGCTGACGGCAACAAGTTCCGAGGAGGATCACAGCTAAAGGCCCCCTGTACCCGATGCTGTTGAAGCATCAAGTATGTGACGGCGAGAGCGCCAACTGAAATGAACACAATGCGTTTCGTTGAGCTCCAAACTAGCAACCTCAGAAAGGAAAGAACATTTGAAGGCAAATTTCAATTAAGTGCAATAGGGAGCAAAAATAAAAACTTATATCAAGAGCTACTCATTCAACCGCACTTCCCCTCCTTTCACGCCATTCCTGAATGTGTACATTCCATATGGTATGTGAACACTTCATTGGGGTCAAAACAAATCAAATCCAATAAAAAGCAAACTCGCATTCAGTCTCTTCGCTCGGCCAATTAAAAGCCAAGTTTCGCCAAGAAACCCCAATTTCTCTCAGCAACGCCTCAAATCATTGCCGCCTGAAGACGCATCGTTCTGCAAATAAAGTCCTGACTGCAAATTTGGGCCTGGATTTTGCACGCCGCTCCGTAACCTCTTTAGAATACACTGGGCTTAAAGTTAAGATAAACTATTCGATTTCAGCTTTATATGTAGCCCGAATCTTGCATGGCTTGTTCCACACAACTAAGAGGCTCTCTCCCAAGTGTGAAGCCCAAATGTCAAAGATGTCCGCTGGCTGAGACAATCGGGACATTTTTCACAAAAACAAAAACTGCTGGAAAACCTCAGTGGGCCTGACAGCCTCTGTGGGGAGAAAGACATGGTCAACGTTTCGAGGCCATCGGATTCTTCTACATCTTCTACATCTTCCTACACATCCCCGATTAAGTTGAGACTCGGTTGGAGCCTCAGGCGATGTCTCATGTTTCACTCCTATTGTAGGTCATTTATCTTTGTAACACTATTAGCCCACAAAGCACAGAGACGGATCTGGGCCTCGTCAAGTCTGCGGAATCGGTTTGTCAGGTCTTACCATAGCTGTTACATCGGATCGTGTTATCTGAAACCCAGCAAGAAATATTCCATTGGTCTATATTTCTGGGTGCTGGAATGTAGGGAGAAGAGCAGGGACTAAACAGGCCGAGTCTGTCAATGTTACTCTCACCCGAGGGAGATTCGAACGGTGCTGTTGTTATTTTCCTCCATCAGGTGTTTATCTGGCTTCCCCTTGAATAAATCTACACTCTTCAAAGCATCTGCTTCCTGCGGTGGTGAGTTTCAAATTTTCAATTAATTTTCGCACTAAATGTAAAAACTTGAAAATAACAGCAGCAGGAGTGGACCATTCGGCCCTTTCAGCCTCTGCTGCTCCATTCAAAATGATCATGGCAGATCCTATATTGCAACGTCTTACTACCTCTGTCTCTCCCCATCCCCATGGACGCCATTAGTGTGTATAAATCTATCTATTTCCTACTTAGCTATATTCAGTGACATGCCCCCCACAGCATCCTGTTGTCGAGATTATCACAGGTTCAGAACCATCTGAGTGAAAGAATTTCCCCATCATCTCATTCCTGAATTTCCCGACCCCGTATCCTCAGATTGGGGCCGGAGGTTCCAGACGCCCCATTCCAGGGGGAGGGGGAAATCCACCCCGTGCCCCCTCACACCCCCGCACCAATCCGCCCAAATCTCTCAGAATTGTATACCCTTCAACCAGATCACACCTCATTCTTCTAATCTCCACTGAATACAGGCCGAGTCCACCCATTCTTAGCTCAAACGACAATCCTGCCACCCCAGTCATCATTCCGGTGAACCTTCGCTGCAATTCCCTCTGTGACAATATATATCCTTTCTTAGCTGCGGGGGAATAAAGTGCGCAACAATATTCCAGGTGTGTTCTCAGAGAGTCCCATGTACAGCTGCCGTAAGACATCGTTCCTCTTGACTAAGTTGCTTACTGGATTCATCAGTGAATCTGTTGCATTGATGGCCATTAGGTTTGGCCGCCTAGACAAATAACAGAAACACATTTCCAAGATGGATCATATCAGAACCTTCCTTAGACTTAACAACAAAAACGTATATTTATTTGTCGTTGATAGCCTAGTGTAGAGTCCAAAAGTGCTTCACAGGAACACTGTGAAAAGTCAGAATGGCAGTTGATGAAAACATTTGCCCAATGCTTTGGGGTGTTTAAGGAGCGTAGTTTTGGAGGAGAGGAGAGGTGGAGAGGGAATTCGAGGTTTTAGGGTTCCGCAGGCAGCTGAAGGCACAGCAACCAATGGCTGAGCGATGGACATCGGGAGATGATCACAGGGCTAGGCCTGGATTGGCACAGAGATTTCGGATAATTGTGGTGTGGAGGAAATGGGAGACAAAGAGGGGCCCGGCTGAGGAGGGATTGGAAAACGAGTATGCACCTTACGAAATCGAGGCATCTGGCTCTGGATAAGGGAAGACATATAGCTTCTGAAACAATATTAAAAGCTGCATCTGAATACATCGTCCCAGGCAACATCAAACCCACAATAATGCAAAGTTTTATAATAAATTATGGTCATGGGATTTGAACTCTCACTAGCCAAGAGACTGTGTGCTGTCTCCACAGGCAGACAGTGAGCTGCTGCTTCATATTAAGATACAGCTCATTCCTTTCTATTAGCTAACGAGTGTCAGACAGGATGGCGGCTGGTGACAGGGACAGTTCCGTATCAGAGGGAAATATTTAACCATTCACCAACGGCTTAGATTTAGAAATATTTAATGGAGAGACAGCATGAGAGGAAGATAGCCTAGGGGATGGATGAAGGAGAAGCAAATGATGAGTTAGAGGAGCAGAGCGAGATAAAGAAAGATACACTTAACATAATCTTAGAGAGGCAGGGAGCAGAGTATTAGGACGCAGGTAGATGGAGAGGTGCCAAGAGAAGTAGGAAAATTATTGCATTTCTATACCATCAATCGGAGCGTTAGAAATTCCCAAAGATTTCCCCAGCAAATGTTAAAGTGTCATCAATGATGTAATGTAGAAATTGTGATAGCCAATCGGTGTACAGAAAGCTCCCACTGAGGAGGTAATGACCAGGCCGTCTTCTTCAGTTATGTCAGACGGAGAAATAAATGTCCCAGACAAGTATTCTGCCCACAGACGCTGTGGGCCGTCTCAGAGAGTGGGAGGTTAGGGAACCAGTAAAAACACAATAAAGATAATTGGAAAATGAACTAATTTGGAAGATGACAAGTATATCATTTTACACATTTTTAGTTTATCTAATACGCCCCAAGGTTAATCATTATTCGGCCTTATTCATGGATATCAATCAAAAACCAGCTTTGGCAACTGGTTAAATCGTTGATTACAGTCACTCTTTGTCACCGTTCCCGGGCCCTGGTAATATATCCAAGAGGTAGCCAATCCCCAGTTTGTGTGTTTGTGTTATAATTAACGACACGAAGCTTTCTGAGCCCATATAAAGAGCTTCCATCTTCCAATCATCTCATTCTGACTCGGAGGAACACGGCAGAAAATGCTGAAAAGTCTGCTCTTGGCATTTGGTGTCTTGGTGCTGATACAACCGTTTACTTTTGGTTACTTATATGACCCTCCGTAATTGACATGTTAGTATGTCTCTCAGGATACAACCCATGTACTATTGATAGGAACAGGCGGAGATATTCTGCCCCTTGGGTCTCCTCCAACATAGAGTTGGATCTTTGTTGATCTTCACCATACCTCCCTCTACCCACTTTGTTTCTGTACACTGAACATCTTTTCAAGAAAAAGACCCAACAAACTCTCTGCTGTATAATTGCAAAAAAATATTTAACTGCATTATTTTGAATTATCCCATATCTCCCGCTTTTCCCTGTCCTTCAATTTCGTTACTTCCCCCACCTCAATGAGTGGAGCCCCTCGGAGCCATTAGGCGAAAACGCAGTGTTATTATTATTCACAAGTACAGCGCAAAGCCCTACCTCACCACTAACACCTGTCAACTCCTCCACTGCCTCTCAATAACCAGATTGCTTATAGACCATCCAATACCGGATGTGCAAATATTTGCTCCAATTAAATATCCGGATGGTTTCAGCCCCCACACCAAAATCGCCCTAGGCGAATATCCAAAGTGAAACCTTTCACTAACTTCGTGCCATATTTGATTGCAAGATGTGATTCATGCCACATAATCTATGTCACCCATATGACCAAACTATTCAACCTTCTTAACAAACCGCGTGCCTACCGGCCTCAGTTCATCTGTTACTGAAATCCTCTACCAGACATTCCTTACCTCCGGACTTCGCTCCATGACTTCGTGGGAATACCTTGTCATCCGTCCCAGTGTCTCCCCCTGTCGGCCGATGGCGACAATGGATTGAACAGACTGCTGTGAGGCACTTGGGGAAGCTTTAAGTATGATAATGGCGCTATTTAAATATAAGTTGCTGTTGTTGTACATTCCATAGAAGGTTTTGATTGTGTGGGTGTCGCAAGATGTTTCCAATTGTTATTGGCTGCCCAAATCGAGGGTTCATCAGTATAAGTTTGTCACTGATAAATCCATTAGAGTGTTCAGAAAAATAATCTTTACCCAGAGAGTGATGAGAATGTGGAGCGTGGGATCACATAGAGTGGGGGTTGGGATAAGAACCGTTGATTTATTTAAGGTGAAGCTGGTTTTACCGTAGTGAGAAAAGTACTTCTATGCAATATATGCTCCTGATCACCATTGCGTGAGTGAAATGCTGACATACGCGGCTTGTTAATATGCAGATATTCTATGCCCCACCCAGAACAATAGGCTAATGCAATATCCTTATGAACCTTTCATCCTTCATCATGGGATGCAAGCGCTTTTGTGGAAGATGTCGAAACGCCCCTTGCCCGCCAGGCCAGACTCAGTCGAAACTTATATTGTGTGGACCCAACCATTACTGCTGCATCGTTAAATGATCTACAACATGGTGGATATATGTAACCTTATCCCCAATGTCGTCGAATCTAACTTTAATTGAGGCTTCGTTTGATTGTGGAGACCGCACGGATTCTGGCCCCTGCCCCACTGCTTTCTGAGTTTTTTTGAATAAACCTTGCTGCATTCATAACTGTCTCTTGTCAGTGTCTCATTTCTCATTCGGTTGGTGTGTCACCATATTGACTGGGAGGGCAGGTCAGAAAATGGCAGAGCCACATTGACACATTGTAGTTCCAAAATACTCATACTCACATAATCACACCTTACATCCAATTTCCCGGACTCCTCCATTAACATCCCTGGTAATGTCCTGCGCCACTGGTAGGAATGATTTAACTGATGTAGCGGGACAATGGGGTACATTCAGGATGCTTACTAGTGCTGCTGGGAAGAGTTTAAACTAGTTTTGCGGCAGGTTGAGAGCCTGAGGGTAGATTCAGATGGGGGAAAAGCCAGAAATGGTAATGGAAGGCAGAAAATCAGTGAGTGAGGATGGATGGCAGGGAAAACCAAATATTCAAAACATCAACGCGATTTTGGCAGTCTCCAGGGACATAAAATTTCATATAAGGAGTAGAGCAAATGAAGAGGACGAACTGAGTTCACAGGTACAAACGTGGCAGTATTGTATCATAGTTATTACAGAAATATAGCTTAAAGAGGGACAGGACTGGTGGGAGCTCAACAATCCTCGCAAATGGGGCTTCAGATTTAATGGAGAGGGGAAAAAAAGGAACGGCGTTGTAATTTTGGTTCTAGAAGCAATTGCAGCTGTGAGGAGGGATAGAAAGATTAACATCTAACGCCACATCGATTGAGTTCAGAAATAGAACTATATATCTATAACAGCCGCACTACTGGGAGTGTAACATCTACCCGAATATAGCCAGGGGGAGATAGAATGGCCAATGTATAGAAAAATCTCTGCAAACGCCAGGGAATGCAGATATAATAGCAGGGGATTTTAACTACCCCAATCTTAACGGGAGGAGTTTTAGTGTGAAAAGAAGGGAAGGAATAGAATTCTTAAGGAGCATTCAGGAGAACTTTAGGCATGTATATTTTTTGTTAAATCAATTATTACCCACGGTAGTTGCCATTGAGAAGTTGATTCCAGATGGGCCTTGTAAAGGCAGCCAGGTTACTGTGGGTCTGGAGTCACATGCATTTTACACCAGCAACTTTCCTTCTCTCAAGGAAATTAGTTTAACAAGTTTTTTTTTTAAATGTAACAACTGACAATATTTTCATGGCCCTCATTAAACCAGTTTTTATCCCACATTTTATTGGCTACAAATGCAACCATCTCTGCCCTCGAACCCTAACTATGATACCAGTAACAAAGAACTGGACCCAATGCTGCAGCTAAGGCCGAACTAATTTCTTGTATAAGCTCAAACTAAGCTCTTTTCTCTTGTACTATTTGCCCATATTAATGAAGCCCTGGACACAACAGGTTGCATTAACCATCTCTCAACCTGTTCTGTCCTCTTCAATTACTCAATCACGTACACGTCCGGGTCCCTCTGCTCCTGCATCCTCTTGAGAGTTCTACCTTTATTATTTATATCGGCTCTGCATGTTCTTCCTACAAAATGAGTCGCTTCACATTTCTGCGCATTGAAATTTACTGCCACCTCTCTGCCCATTCCACGGAATTAACTATGTCGTTTTGAGGTTCTGCATAATCATTCTCACAGTTCAAAATGCTTCCAAATTTCGTGACCTGTGCAATTACAAAATTGTATCCTGTGCACCGAGATGCATGTCATTAATCTGTTTATTAGAAAAAGGCTGCAACCAGTAGGTCTTGCAATTTTGCACTAAATCAAACATTCTCCCTGCCTGATGAAGAGAAAAATTATTGTTTCCCCCAAATCAGCCTATGTTGTATCCTTGTTCACAGTTGCCCTCATAGTCCATGAACAATACCTTTTCTCACAGTGCTGTTGTTCAGCATTGTATCAAGTGTCTTTTTGTAATCAATGTACAACACACCAGCGTTTCCCTCACCAACACAACAACAGCATATGATGGAAATAACTCAGCAGATCTGTGAACATCTGTGAAGAGAGAAACAAAGTTAACATTTCGAGTCCGTATGAATCTTCTTAACAGCTTCAGAGCCACAAGGATCGGAACGTCAACTCTGTTTCTCTCTCCACAGATGTTGTCAGGTCTGCCGAGTATTTTCCAGCTTTTTCTGCTTTTGATTCGGGTTCCCAGCATCTCCAGAGTTTTGCTTTTACCTTATTGCCCTGATCAACCTTCTTGTTACATCTTCCTAAAAGAAAAAACTCCTGCAAGTTAGTTAAACACGATTTTCCTTTAATATATGAATTCTGGCTTCCCTCAATAACCTAACAATTATTCACGTGAACGCTACGTTTTCTAGAAGATTCACCACTTTAGAAGTAAATCTTACTGACCAGTAGTTGCTAGCATTATGTCCGTACTCTGCTTTGAACACGCGTGTTACATTTGTAATTCTTCAGTCCTCCAGCACCACCCTTGTGTCTAAGTAGGAGTTAAAAGTTTTGGATTGTGCGACTGCAATTTCCACTCTTGCTACTGACCACCAGATGTCCCAGCCTGGAAAATAGTCTGCGCCCAGAACTGGATGAAGATTGGCCCTGGGAAAAATGTTTCCCTCCACTAAAATCACAAACAGGTTATCCAATTAGTATTCCTCAAGGGTAGCTTGACAAGGGCTAAATTTCTCCCCGAAGTTAAATCAATGAAGTCACTTGAATATTGACGGAATATTGGGACATTCTGACGTTTTAAAGCGTCTGGGTGAAAGTATTGTTGTAGGAGAGGATTCCAAGGTGTGGAATGGAGATTGCGAGCCATCGCGTGAAAGATGGGGTTCAGTGAGACTAGTTGGCTCACGCTGTGACAAGGGACTGGGCGGAGTTGAGGAACTATCCATTGCACCTGGTTGAGGTGGCAGCTGTCACGCTATTTCAGAGTGTTGTGTATCTGATTGCACGGTGCCTATTGGACTTTGTACTTACTGTGAGCATTGGAGTGTAAGATAGCTTTTGTAACTTCTGATATCCTTACAAACCTGTGTATTTCTGTGAAGGTATAGTTGTGGATGAAGAAATATTGTAACATGATTCAACTTTTCTTCTTTAATAAATGTTTTGTTCTCTAGTCAAAAGTTCCTCAGCTGACTTCAGTGAATCTTCGGTAGCCTCCTCCACGTATCTAAACAAAGAAACAAACGTTAGTTTCTATCAAGTTGGGTTTCAATTGGGGTCACGTTTGTCCAAGTGTAACCTCAGCTGGGATTGCAAAGATGGCACCGGCTGTGCTCTGGGTGTGAGGGGTCTTCAATAACTAGAAGTAACAGTGACTCTGCAGAAACACTGCTAGCTGACTTGGCTGAGCGTTGAAGGATATTTCAGACAGTCTGGAAGGAAAGGAAGGTCCCAGTCCGTCCGTTAGCTCGAAAGCCTGCTTGGGACTTGCAACTGTACCACTCCCTTGGATTACATGGGGCCTTCTTTAGCTTGGGCCTGGCAATCTGCCCCCCTCTAGACTGTTCCTGCCTGGCAACTATCGTCAAAACGTGCTGAACTCCAACAGCATCCAAATCAAACCTGCTGTTTCTAGCTTTTGCGTGAGTTTCTGAGAGAGGACCTGCCTTTCTAAGCCCCCGTAACCAGGCAGCAGCGAAACCAAAGAAGAAGAACAAAGAAAAGTACAGCACAGGAATAGGTCCTTCGGCCCTCCAAGCCTGCACCGATCAAAGCCTTCCATTTTGTTTCACTTCCTTCTTGCAGTACCAGGCGGTGAGAGAAGCAACAAGAGGGGGAAAACTTGCTTGGCCCCTGTCCTCACTAATCTACCCTTGAGCAGATGAATTTGTCCATGATGGGTATCGGCAGGAGGGACCGGCACAAAGTCTTTGTAGCGGCAAAGTACAGTCTTCACTCTGAGGGCACCTTCCATCGTTTTGTGTGCCAGTCCCAACTGTGTCCGGCATCGCAAAAGCGGGCATCTGTGAGGCACTGTGGGCCACCTGCCGCAGAGGCAGGACTGCGCTCAAAGGCAACCTGTAACCTCATGTCCCGCAGCAAATCTCACTCTCCGCCTGCACTGTGGGTGTTCAGGCAACACATAGGCTGCAGCAGTAAAGGGAAACAGATCGCCAGCAATTTCTCATGGGCAGTTAGGGATGGCCAATACATGTTGGCCTCGCAATTGCGGCACACATTCAAAGAACGGATAGGCGAAGGATATGGAAGGGGGCGGAATACTTGTTGGGAGTTCACCCTGCACCAATTTCGGACACCATTCTGGCCATCCTTGCAACACGTAGTGCTGGTCTCGGGCTACTTATAAGCCTGTTAAACATTTGCCTCAGTCACGGAACTGACCGGATACCAGTAGCCGTGCCATCTGACAGCCTAGAACACGGGCGCCAGGATCTGGCAGGAACGATTCGCCCCAGCACAGAGTCTCATCTGCCTCCCGGCCGCCTGTGTGCAAAATGCACATGCTGGCATTCCACAAGGTTATGGGAAATGTGTGATCTGAATCCCTGTAGGCATCATTGCCCGGGGAGCTTAATACCCTTGGGCCACAGGAACTTATCAATTTTACAGATAAATATTAAGACTTGATCTCGTATCTGTTGCTGAGGGAGTTACCGATGTGTATCGCTCCTTGTGTATTGCGGTGTTCTCTAAATGTTGTACTGAACAGTCTGACAAGACCTTTTAGACCCTGTCCAAAGCCTGTGTCTCCTCCATCAGTGAACATAGTTTCTCTGTATAATCTTATCTGTTCCCCTTAACAACTTGAATCCTTCAACCCAACCACTCTGGAATGTTCCAAATTCCAGCGAGTACAAGCATTATTTGTGTAATCTCACCAGTCTATTTTCCTTTGTAGCCCAGCTATCATTTCTGATAAACATATCCTGCATTCCTTCCACGCCTGACAACTCACCTTAGGGTAACTTGTCGGCAATTGCTTCGTCTCCATCTCTCTCTCTCTCTATCTCTATCTCTCTCTCTCATCCCATTCTTAAACAACAAAGTGGTTTTTAGAATTACCCAGCCTCAAGGAATAATTCTCAGATGAACGGAACTGCAGGATATTACAGACCAGACATGCGCAATATCTCAGCAGTTTCCTTCAATTGCTGGGATTGAAACGAAATGACCCTGGGGATTTGCCAAGCTAAAGTCCCATTATTTACTCCAATTCCATTTTGTTTCTAATTCTACGTCTTTTATGCGTATTATTTATAAAATTCTTTAGGCTATATGTTATCTTCAATGGAAAGGCAGAATCTTTTACCTGCCCTTTGCAAATCTTTGCGATTCTCAACCAATGGTAAGAGTGCTTCGCTACAACATACCAACCTTAGCTGGTACTCCAATTTGACCATTCTCGACCAATGGGGCGAGAGCATCTGTCTTTCCTACAGCAATTTAGCCTTAACATGTGCACGTTCCTTACAATTGTTGCCCTCAGTCCACCATTCTAGCCAATCAGCATTCAGTTTTGGCTTCTGGTGAATGATAACGCTAGACTCTCCGCAGCCCAAGGACATAATTGTATTACCAATTATAACCTCCGTTCCATCTGTGCTGCCTTTTCCCCTTAAAGTTACGTTACAGCACATTGTCATTGAAAGAGTTACCAACTATAGGTCAACTTAACCACATTCTGAAAGTGCGTAGGAATTAAGATCTTAAATTTCTCAGTTGTTATGAAGAGCCATTGGTAACTTAAGCCTGAGAAAATAGAGCAATGCCTGAATGGGGTGACGGCCCACAGGGTTGGATCCTCAGCTGTGCCGGCTGCTGGTCTTTACATCGTCTCCTGCCCTCTGAAGCTGAGTTTGTAATTTGGAAACATTTTTCTTCGGGGCACTGGAGAGTCCAGCATTATCATTCAACAGATGGCAAAACTGAATGCCAATTGGCTAGAAGGGTAGAATGAGGTCGATAGTTGTAAGGAACGGGCTCAATTTAAGGCTAGATTGTTGTAGAAAAATCAGAAGTTCTCATTCCATTGGCCGAGAACCATTACTGTTCCCTTGTTTGAAAGGTAATGGTCATGGTAGGATGAAGAGTATGCCGGGCCATGGTCTGCAGATTATTTCTGAATTAAATTCTGCTGCTGCTGATGGCCCACGGCCCCTCATGGATGTTGAGATTTGAGCCGTGTGACCTGTTGTGAATCTATCCCATTGAAAGCAATGCGTGTCACACAACACAATGGACTGTGTCCTCAGCGTGAAGACAGAGGTCGGTTGTCAGAAGGACTGTGCGGTGGTCATTCCTAGCATCACCGTCAGAGACAGATGCATCTGCAGCAGGTAGATTGGTGATCATGAGGCCGAATAGAATTTCCCCTCTTGTTGGTTCACCTGCCTCAGGCCTATTCTGCCTTTCAGGGCTCGGCAACCTGGGTCTACAACGGTCACCCTGAGCCACTCTTGGTGATGGACATGCAGTTCGCAAAGCAGAGAACATTCTGTGTCCTTGATATGCTCAGTGCTTCTTCCATGTGCTGTTTAGAATTGATCAGATTCGGAGAGTGGTAGGTGGAAATCAGCAGGAGTTTCTCATTCCCCTGTTTGCCCTCATGCCTTCTGACACCATAGAGCATGGAGTCAATAATGAGCACTCCCAGTGCAAGCCCATGCCTATTGTATGCCTCTATGCTCTCAAGCCTGGTACCACCCTCCTGTAAGTGGGGTTTGACAAACCCAGGAATATGGGTGGCGAACCTTTGGCATTGGCTCTGAAGTTCTGATTCTGATAGCACAACAATTCAGGAGCTACAAGATGCCAATGAGACCCTGCCATATTCTACACGCATGGCAACATTGGAGTTGTAAGATGTCAATGTGACCCTGCCATGTTTTGACCTCGCCTCCCTGTCAATATTATGACAAAGCGATCCGAGTGAGAAATGAGACACGGACAAGAGGCGGTGATCGACGCAGCCAGTTTCATTCACATGAGTCAGAAAGCAATGGATCCACAGAATGTACCAGAGCCGGATATACAGAAATTAAAGTCTGAATGTCCCAATGTTTATCCATCGACCCACTATCAACAAACCAGGTTCTCCAGCCATTATGCCACTGATGCTTGTGGGATCTTGCTGTACACAAATTGACTTTCATGCTCTCCTCTTCACAACAGTGGGAAATGTTAACGTTATTTCACTCTCTGAGGAAACTCTGGGATATCCTGCGGCTCTGAAAGGTGTGATTGAACAGTCTCCCTTACATTTTCTTTGCATTTCCTGTCATGTCCCTCTGCCCTCTCTCTCTTTCTCTCCATCTGACTCTGTCTCACCCCCGCTTTCAACCTCTATTGCTTCCTCCTTCCTTCTTATTCCCTCTCTCTTTCTCACTCTCTCTTTCTGTCTCTCCCTCTGCCGTTCTCCACCCTCTTTCCCTACGTGCTTCTCCATTAATTTGTCTTGTTCGGTCACGTTCACTTACTCTGTTTCATTACGTGCGTTTCCTATTTCTTCGCTCTCTTTCTACATTTTCCTCCCATGCTATCTTTCTTAATCCCTCCCACCCTGGATTATCGATGTCTTTTGTTGAATTGTGTGCGATGGGCTCACTGGCTAGGGCAGCGTTATTTGCCATTCACTGGTTGCCCTTGAGAAGGCGGTGGTGAGGCGCTTTCTTGAACCACTGCAGTCCCTGAGGTGTAGGTACACCCACCGTCCTGTTAGGGAGGGAGTTCCAGGATTTTGACCCTGCGACAGTGAAGGAACGGGCGACATACTTCCAAGTCAGGACGGTGAGTGGCTTGGAGGGGAACCTACAGGTTACCATGTTCCTGCTGCCCTTCCCCTTCTCGATGGTAGTAGTCGCGGGTTTGAGGGGTGCTGAAGAAGGAGCCTTGCTGAGTAGCTGCAGTGCATCTTGTAGATGGTACGCACTGCTGCCACTGTGCATCGGTGGTGGAGGGAGTGAATATTTGTGAGTGGGTGCCGAACAATTGTGGTGCTTTGTCCTGGTTGGTTTCAAGCTTCTTGAGTGTTATTGGAGCTGCAGTTATCCAGGGAAAGGGGGATTATTCCATCAGGATCCTGCCTGGAAGATGGTGGACAGGCTTTGGGGAGTCAGGAGCTGAGTTACTCAGCGCAGGATTCCCAGCCTCTGACCGGCTCTTGTAGTCACAGTATTTATATGGCTATTCCAGTCCAGTTTCTGCTCAATGGTAACCCACAGGATGCTGATAGTGTGGTATTCAGTGATGGTAATGCCATTGAACGTCAAGAGGGCGATGGTTGGATTCTCTCTTGTTGGAGATGGTCATTACCTGACATTCTTAAATAAAAATGTCGTGTCCAAAATCCGGTGAAGTTACTCTGAAGAATTATTAATCAATCCCTCCTTTGGCCGCAGCTAGATTAATCCAACCAGCTCTGATCACCAGGGCATTGCCTGTCATTTGTGTGGCAAAAATACTTTTGCTTTGATGAATCAGGAGATGAGTTACACAGGTGGTTAAATATTTCTAATTTTAGGACGCTTTCGGTTTGTTAAATATTTGCCGCTGAAGCGGAACTGCCCTTTCCCCAGCTGCCATCCTGTCTGACTCCAGTTAGGAATGAGCTGTCCCTGGATATGACCCAGCAACTCAGTGCCTTCCTGTGGGGACAATACACAAACCCACAACTATTGAGTGTCCTCATATCATCACATTAATTCATCATGAACTGTGAAATACTGTGTGCAGATGCTCCATGAGCAGCGTATGTATGCACAGAAAAAATATACACGCACAGAAACTCTGATCATCGTAAGGCTTCTGCAGATGGTTTGGCAAAACAATCAGTTCCAACCCACCCCCATCCCACTCGACCCCACTTTAAAGGAGGTAGATTAGCCTTTTCTGGGGTTGAGGAGGGGGGAAGGATACCTGGCTAACATCACCTTGCTTGTGGGAACTTGCAGTGCTTGCCTGGCCTGCAGCCTGTCCTGCACTGCAACCCTGGTTACCCTCCCCGAGTTCAGTTTACTGATGGGGTGATTGAGGATTGTTCACATATACAACCCCCCGCCATTTCTCTCAGTAAATCATCGATAAATAAAAAAAAACACAGTGCATCGTTATTTAAAATGGTCAGACAGAAGCTTTTCAGAGTGACTTTCAATCTAGTTCGATCCTGAGGAAGGTAAAAAGAACAGCGATAGCGACAGGTTATCAAACTGGAGAGAGAGAGAGAGGGAAAGATGAGCAGGGATGGGGTTGGTCAGATAGGTACAGAGGGAGGGGGAGAGAAACAGAGCGAGAAAGGGAGAGGGAGAGGTGACAGTGTTAGAAGTGGAAAATGCAATGTGAATATTTAGTGTGCAAACAGCAACAGGCTTGGAGTGAGCAGGTAGAGGGGGTGGGGACAGTGAATGGGAGAGGGACGTTGAGAGGGGAATGATCAATGTTTGTGTGTTGTGTACAATCAGGCAGTAAAGCAGCTGGATCTGGCAGGTTAAACACAGAGGGAGAGGGGTGATCACGAAACATTTACACCTTCATCTCATTTCAAATCTGTTCCCATTTCTCTGTTGAATAACAGGGGATGTTTTTTTTAAAATGATGCCTCTAACCCCACTCCACCGCCCCTCCGAGAATGTGGATGTAAGTGAGTGAGAAGAGCCCTGGGATCTTGCTGTGTTTTATATGTTTCAATAATCTTTGCTTTATTTTAATCAATTTCCATTTTTCTCTCTCTCCCTCTCCCCCAAGGAGAATGGATTTGCAAACTGCAGCTCAGACGATGCAGAGAGAGAATCGATTAGGCGCGAGGAATCCTCGGACAAGAGCAGTAACCGGAGAGAATAACAATAATAAAAATGTATCCGTGTCTTTGTCACTCATTCTTACACCCGGAGAAAGGACGTGTGGAATATTCACACCGACGATTGGGTTCAGTGTCGGCGTAGGGCGGGGCGGGTGGGGGGAAGGGGTGTTGGGGAATGGGGGTTTTACTCAGGGGTATCCAGGTTGAGACATGGTGCTGCAGAGAGCCCAATCTAATCCCATCGAGTTCAATCCTTCCAGCTGTTCCTTTCGCTGTATCTCTGCTCCTCCCTCCATGTTCCTAATTGCTTCCGCACATCTTTCTTTCAATCCCCATTTCTCCACGTCCTTTGTATGTCGGCCTCTCAGAATTGTGAAAAGTTTCCCTTTTCATCTCTTCCTACAACTCTCTCTGCATCACTCTCTGAAACTTTGTCAATCTGTTCTTTCCAATCTCCCCCCTCCTTGTCCTCTACTTTTCTCTGTATCTGACGTTGTCTCTCAGCCTCTCTGCATCTTTCTCTCTCTACACATCTCTCTCTCTATGTAGATCATTCTTTTGTCCTACGTCACAGCAGCATTCTCTCTCTCTGCATCTCTCGCGCTCTGTCTCTACATCTCTCTCTCTCTCTCTCTACATCTCTCGCTCTCTCTCACTCAAAATCTCTCGCTCTCTCTTTCTGCCCATCTCTCACTCTATCTCTGCCCATAATTTTCTCTCTCTCTGTCTGAATTGGAGAGAGAGAGGGAGGGGTAATTAGAGAGAGAGAGAGTTAGGGGGGGGGGGGAGTTAGAGAGAGGGGGGAAATTTTAGGGAGTAATTAGACAGGTGAAATTAGACAGAAAGGGAGAATTAGAGGTGGAAAGGTAGGAAAGGGTTTAGACAGATGGGGGTGGGAGTCAGACAGAGAGATGGTAATTAGAAAGAGAGGAGGGGGAAGAGAAAGGGGAGATGGACTGGTGTGGACAAAGACATAGACAGCAAGAGAGAGAAAGGGGAGAGTTGTAATGAAAGGGGGAATTGGACAGAGAGGTGAGTTAGGCATAGAGAGGGGAGTAATTAGATGGAGAGGTGGAATTAGAGGAGCGGGAGGGAGGATTAGACAGAGAGGAGAGAGTTAGGCAGAGATGAGTTAATTAGAAAGGGTGAGTTAGAGGGGGTTATAGAGAGGGCGTGGGAGTCAGACAGAGAGGGGAGCAAATAGACAGGGAGAGGAGGCGGATGGGGCAGGCAGAGCAGAGGTAGACTGAGGAGAGAGATGAACAGAGAGGGAAGGTCAGGAGAGAGAGGGGGCAATTAGACAAGGAATGAGTTGGGGTACTTAGGGATAAAGGTGGCGTGTTAGTCATAGACGGGAGGCAGGGTCACGCACCGAGAGGTGGGAGGGAGATAGACAGAGAGAGAGGAAAATTTGTGGAGGGGGGAATTATGCTGAATGCAAAATTTGCAGGTGGGTCATTTTGGGGGACAATTTTCGGTTTGGGATTGCAGAGGAAACTTTGGGGGGTTAATATGTGGGGGTAAAGCTCATGAGCGATAATTTGTAGAAGGTGAAATTCTTCGGGGGTGTGAATTTGCACGGCAAAAAATTTGCAGGGGGAAATTTCTTGGGGTTGTGAATTTGAGGGGGGGAAATCTTGGCGGGTGGAGATTTGCGGGAGGAAATTTTGAGGGGGGAAATATGAGGGGAGTAATTGCGAGGGGGGATAAATTTCAGGGTGGAAAATTTGCGGGGTTGGAAAAATTTCGGGGGCAGAAATTGCTATGGGGGAAATTTTGCGGGCGAATTTGCGGGGTGAAATTTGCGGGTGTGGAAATTTTTCGTAGGGGGATTTTGGGTTGGGGGAAATTTGCGAGGGTGGAATTTGCGGGTGGGGGAGGTTTACGGGAGGGGAATATTTGCAGGTGGGTGATTTGCGGGAGGGAATTTATTTCTGGGGAGGGAACAGTTGCGGGGTGCAAAATTTGCGGGGGGTGTTTGTTGGGGAGAAAATTTGCGAGGTGAGCTAAAGTTACACGGGGGAATTTATAGTGGTGGATATTTGCGGGGGGAGGGGGAATTGCGGGGGGTGGAATGTTGCAATTGGGGGGAAATTTGCGGGGTGCGGGAAATATGTGGGAGGGTAAAATGTTTGGACTGGTATTTTGCAGGCGGTGCAATTTGCTTGGGGAAGAATATTTGCGGGGGGGTGAAAATTTGCACGGGGGTAATTTCTGGGGTTCGGGATAGATATGCCATTAAAATACAGGGTGCTGCTCAGGGGAAGGACAATTAGACTGAGGGGAAATTAGACACATGGGGGGATTATTGGAGAGAGTGGGAGGAAATTAGACAGAGATGAGGAATTAGATACATGGGACGGAATTGGCGAAAGTGGAAGGAAATTAGACAGAGTGGGGGAATTAGGTATATGGGGGTTATTCGAGAGATTGGGAGGTAATTAGACAGAGGGGGAATTAGGGAGGGTGAATTAGACTGTGAGGGAGAAATAGGGAGAGAGTGGGGAGATTGGGAAAAGGGGAAATTAGATAAAGAGTGCGGGCGAATTAGACATGGGGGTAATTAGAGAAAGAGGGGCAATTAGATATGGGGAGAATTAGAGAGGGGGAAATTAGAAAAAGCTGAAAATAGAGAAAGAGAGTTGGAGAATTAGACAGGGGGAAAAAGACAGGGAGGTAATTACAGAGAGGGGGTAATTAGAGAGAGAGCAGAAATTAGAGAGTAAATATAAATACAGAGAGGTAGGGGAGTTGGAGAGAGCCGGGGGAAATTAGACAAGGGGAATTAGAGCAGAGGGTTAATTAGAACGGTGGGCGAAATTTGAAAGAGGTTTAGAGCCAGATGGGGCGATTAGAGTGAGTGGGGCATTAGAGATGGGATAATTACAGGGAAAGTGAGCATAAGTGAAAGGGGGGATTATTGAGAGAGGATTAGACAGAGGGGGGAAATTAGAGAAAAACACAATTAGACAGAGAGGGTGTAATTGGAGATACGGGATAATTGGAGACAAAGGGGGCATTAGAGAGATAGAGGGGTAATTCGAGGGATAGAGGGGGAGGTAGAAAGATAGAGGGTGGTATTTGAGGGAGTAATTAGACAGAAAGGGGGAAATTAGACAGGGAGAAATCAGACAACGTAGAGTGGGAGAATTAGACAGAGAGGGTAATTACAGGGACATTGGATTGAGAGAGAAGGAAAGTAAGGAGAGGGAGGGGGAAATTTGACAGAGGGGGAAATAGAGGTAGAATGTTAGTGAGGGGTTTAGAGAAATGGGGATGGAATTCAGACAGAGAGCGGGGGCAAATAGTCTGAGAGGAGAGGGAAAATACAGAGGGGAGATGGACTCGCGGGGGGAAGAGATCTACAGTGAGAGAAGAGGGGAGTTAGTCAGACAGGGGAGGCAGGGTCAAGGAACGAGAGGTGGAAGGGAGATAGGCGAGGAAGAAAATTTGGGGGTGGGGCAAATTTTCCGGGGGGCAAAATTTTCAGGTGCATAAATGTGGGAAGCAATTTGCAGGGGGGATTGCAGACGGAATTTTCGGGAGGGCAAATTTCTTGAGGCGGGAAAATTTGGCGCTGAAATTTTTTTTCCTGGGGGGTGATTTTGGAGGTGACTAATTTGCAGGGCTGAATAAATTGCGGGGAGGAACATTTTTTGGCGGGGGGAGGGGAAATTTGCCGAGGTAAAATTTTTGAGGGGAAGATGTGCGTGGGGAAAAGTTTCAAGGGGGTGGAAAATTTGAGGCGGGAATAATTAGCGAGGGGGTGTGTGAAATTTTGGGGGGAATAATTTGCAGGGGGGAAATTTGTGGGGGCAATAATTTGGAGGGGTGGGAACTTTGCAGGCGGAAAACTTTGCAGGGGGAAATCTACCCGGGGAATAAATTGCGGGGGGAATAATCTGTGGGAGGGAATAATTTGCGGGAGAAGAACCTTGCGGGGGAAGAAACTTGAGGGGGGAAGTAAATTCCGGGACCGGGTGAGACAGGGTGCGAAAGATGAAGGGGGGAGAGAGACAGAGGGGGTAAAGAGACTGGGGGGAAAGAGACTGGGGGGAAAGAGACAGGGCTATGGGACAGGAGGTAAAGAGACAGCGGGGAAAGAGTCAGTGGGTGTACGAGAGCGGCGCGGGAAGAGACAGATGGGGAAAGGGGCAGAGGGTAAAAAGACAGGGTGGACAACGAGAGGGGGGAAGTGAGAGGCGGGACAGACAGAGCGGTGAAAGCAGAGAGGGGGGAAAAGAGAGGTGGGGGAAATGAGAGAGGGAGAAAGGGAGAGGGGGAAATGAGAGATGGGCAAAGAGACAGAGTGGGGAAAGAGACAGAGGGGAAAAGATTCAGAAGGGAAAAGAAAACTGTAACTCGCACCCAGTATCTGTTATTCAGTATGTAAACGTTCCAGAACAGCTCGATTAGATTCCAGTCTGTAACTTACTCCCGGGTATCTGTTATTCTATTTATAAACCACCCCGAAACCCTCGATTAGATTCCAGTCCATAACTCAGTCCCAAGTAACTGTTATTGCACATATGAAACACACTGTACTCATCAATTAGTTTCCAGTCTGTAACTTTCACCTAGGAATCTGTTATTCTATATATACTATATACATATGCTTCATATATAAACCACCCCGAACCCCTCGATTAGATTCCAGCCTGTAACTCACTCCCGGGTATCTGTTATTCTATATATAATCCACCCCGAACCCCCCGATTAGATTCCAGCCTGTAACTCACTCCCGGGTATCTGTTATTTTATATATAAACCACCCCGAACCCCTCGATTAGATTCCAGTCTGTAACTCACTCCCGGGCTTTTGTTATTCTATATATTTTTTATACATATGATTTATATATAAACCACACCGAATACCTCAATTAAATTCCAGCCTGTAACTGACTCTAGAGTATTTGTTTATCTGTATATAAACAACTCGGAAACCCTCCATTAGATTTCAGTCTATAACTCACTTAGAGGTAACTGTTATTGCATATATAAAACACACCAAAATCCTCAATTAGATTCCAGTCTGTAACTTTCACCTAGGCATCTGTTATTATTATATATATATTATATACATATGATTTATATATAAACCACTCCGAACCCCTCGATTAGATTCTAGTCTTCAGCTCAATCTCGGGTATCTATGATCCTGTATATAAACCCCCAAACCCCTCGATTAGACTTCAGCCTGTAACTCATTGCCGGGTATCTGCGATTCTATATATAAACCCCCGAATCCCTCGATTAGATTTCAGTCTGTAACTCACTTCTGGCTATCTTTTAATCTATATATAAACCCCCGAACCCCTCGATTAGTATCCAGTCTGTAACTCACATCTAGGTATCTGTTATTCTTCATATAAACCGCCCCGAACCCCTCAATTCCACCCTGTATTCCAGCCTGTAACTCACTCCCTGATATCTGTTATCCTATATATAAACCACCCTGAACTCCTCTATTAGATTCCAGCCTATAATTCACTTCCGGTTTATCTGTTATCCTATATATAAACCACCACAAACCCTTTAATTAGATTCCAGTCTGTAACTCACTCTCAGTTATCAATTATTCTATGTATAAAGAACCAATAACCCCTCGATTAGATTCCATTCTCTGCCTGACTCCCGGAAATCTGTCATTCTATATATATAAGCCCCCTGAGCCACTCGATTAGATTGCAGCCTGTAACTCACTCCCTGGCATCTGTTATCCTATATATAAACCACCCTCAACTCCTCCATTAGATTCCAGCCTGTAACTCAGTTTCGGTATATCTGTTATCCTATATATAAACCACCACAAACCCTTTGATTAGATTCCAGTCTATAACTCACTCTCGGGCGTCTGTTATTCTTTATAAGCTGGATAGTAAATTGTCCTCAGATTCGGCTGTCCCTCGATTCTATGCTGATGTCTCCTCGGGGTGGCCACTGCCTTCCGTGGGTCTTCATGTGGATGAGCAGGCCGAATCTCCAACCGCAGACCTTCGGGTACATGGCATATTACATCCCACCAGGTAGTGGGATCCGGAGAGCAGTTTTTTCTTCATTTCCTTCCCTTCCCTGCAGCCGCTCTGCCTCATTATGAAGACATGGAGACTAAAGCGTGATGCAGAATGATGGACACCTTGTTCGCCATTTTGTCCGATTGGCAGCGAGCTCCTCCCAGTCCTGAACGTCCATGTTGCCTCACTTGAGGGAGAGTTTCAGAGTGTTCCCTTGGAATGTTGGCCACTGGGGAGTTGAGAAAGCAGGAACTAGCGGCAAGAGACACGTGTCCACCATCCGGAAACAACACCCTGTCGATTGACGTCTATTTTGTGAAAATTTTGCCTGAATGCTCGTGCAACCAGCTTCTAGAAGGACAGTCTACCCAATGAATCCGGCGGAGTCACTGTTGGTGGAAATATCTCTACCCTGCTTACTTGCATGACGGTAAAACTGTGTGGAGCACACAAATATCTGGAAAGATATAGCGGTAGGTTGAGTGATCGGGTAATATGGTGGCAGGTAGAAATGTGAGGTTATCCTCTTTCACAGGAAGAATAGAAGAACAGAATAGTTAATAAATGTTGAGGCCATTTTTAATGTTGATGCTCGGAGGGAATTTGGAATCCGTGTACAGGACACAGTACAGGTTAGCTCACGGGTAGAGTGGGAAGATAAATGATGTGTTTGTACTTCACAAGAGGTGGAAGTCTTACTGCAATTTTACAAGATTTAAGTCAGTGAAAGTGGAGGTCCAGACACAGTGTTAATAGGCACCATTGTATCGAACGGTGGTGAAGGATCTTGGGCCCGAATGGACGACTCGCGCTCCTATTTTTTTGGTGATCTCAGCTGAAGGAAAACGGTTTAATTCCTCTGGCCTGGGGTAGGATATGTTTGACTTAGATAAGGCGTGGCAAATGTTCACTCGATCGGTACCCAGGATGAGAGTTTTGTACATTCATCAGAGATCTGGAGCAAATTGGGGCTCTGATGTTCAAACAAAAAGACAAATTCCATTGAAGCTTCTCAGTTTCTGATGTAGATCCGTTAGTATATGCAGAGAGATTACATCCTGGATGGAGACTCCAGAACTGGATGAGGTTGTGGGGGGATGTGGGCACATGCACTGAAAATAAAAACGGTAAAAACTGATAAATAAGAAAACTGATCTGAACCGGTCTGGTATGCTTAAAATGGAACACCATTATAAAATGGGAAATAAGAGCACGGGTCCGTACTATTCTTTTTCGATCTGGCCACTTAGGAACAATGCATCAACTATGAAAAACAGACTTTAGGAAGAATTTCTATGCATTTGAAGTCAACGTGAGCAATGAGCTGGAACCAATGACGTTAGACCTGGTTGCATGAGTGACCAATCAGCCATTTGGAACGACATGGCCGAAGATGGTGTGACAAATCTCTAGGGTGTGAAATACAGAAACGCCTCGATGTGGACACCAAGCGAAGGAAAATCACTTCTGTCCCTCGAGGACAGTGGGGAGATTCCTCTCAGGGTGGAAATGGAGAGTGTGGCACTGGGGCCGTGTGGTCAGTCAGTGGAGAATTCCTGTCAGTGTGGCTCCCAGGTGGAGATGATATCGCCGCCGGAATACCTCTGGCTAGAGTCCTTGGGCCAACCATCTTCAGCGGCTGCATCAATAACCTTCCTTCAATCATCAGATCAGAAGCGGGGATGTCGGTGAAGATTGCACAATGTCCAGCATCGTTCGGGACTCCTCAGACACTGAAGCAGCCCATGTCCAGTCGAAGCGAGGCCTGGACAATACGCAGCCTTTGGCGGACAAGTGGCAAGTCATATTCGCGCCATACAAGTGCCAGGCATTTACATTCTCCATCACGAAACGCTAACCATCGCCCCTTGACATTCAAGGGCTTGAATATCAGAAACTGAACTGGACTAGCCAAATAAATACAGTGCCGACAAGAGCTGATCCGAATCAGGAAATCCTGCTGCAAGTAACTCACCCCCTGACGGCGCCAGTGTCTGCCCACCATCTACAAAGTACAAGTCAGGGTGTGATGGATTGCTCTCCACTTGCGTGTATCAGTACATCTCCCACAACACTCAAGACACTCGACAACATCAAGGACAAAGCAGCCTCGCTCGATTGGCACCACATCAAAAAAATTTCAATCCCTCCACCAATGACACACGGCATCAGGAGCGTGTACCATCTACAAGGTAAACTTAGCAAATCACCAACGCTGCTTCGACAGCAACTTCCAAACACATTACCCCTGCCATCTGGAAGGACAAGGGCAGCAGACACATGGGAACAGCAGCACCTGGGTGTTCACCTCCAAGCCACTCACCATCCTGACTTGGATATATATCGGCCATTCCTTCACTGTCGCTGGATCAATATCCTTGAACTCCCTCCATAACAGCACTGTGGGTGTACCTAAACAACATGGACACTAGCCAGCTCAGCTCAGCACCACCTTCTCAAGGGCGGGTATGGGCAATAAGTGCTTTCCCAGCCTGCGAGGCCCACATCCCCTGAATGAATATAAAAACAGTTGGATTGTTGCACTGGGCCCAGGGTGCAGACAGTTGAGAATTCCTGTCAGTCTGGATCTCAGGAAGGTCCTGTATCTTTCGGTGAACAGCTGTCAGTGCGGGAGGTGGGGGCGCGGTTAAGATTGTCAGCTGCTTCTTACATATTGGGCGTGCATTTGAAAGTAGGGTTTTGTTGAGACACATACTTTCCACTGTGTCTCCCCTTATTAACTATTGGAGAAGTTTGAGTTCATTGAACAAGTTGATTGATAAGTTTTTGATTATTTGGAAAGTGCATTGTTGTTTAATTTTTATTCTGTTCAATAAACGTCAGTATTATTCGCTAATTCAGTGTGTGAGACTCTGCCTGATAGTTCTGTCTCTGTGGAACTAAGTCAGTTTGAAGGGTTAAATCAGGTTGCAGTAATTAACCTGTTCACTGCTAAATTTACTCACGTCTATTTTTAAATGAACAAACAGCCCTTTTTATATGTACAGGGTGAGATTAATCTCCTCCTGCTCCTATTTCAAATGTTCTTCAATGGCCGGTTCAGTGAGCTAACTCGAGGGTGCAGGGTAGATTTTCATTCCCCCCACCCAGACCATGGGACCATTGTCAATACTGAGGTTGTGTGATGGTGACAGGTTCTGTGCTGAGCAGATTTGAATGCTGTACACCATGTATCAGGAACAAGGAAAGGTCAGCCGATAAGTATTTGTGAGCTTGCTCTGTTTGACAACAACTATTCATAAAAGCGGTGAAGGTAAGATATCTCAAAAAACACAAATTGAGGAACATGTACAACAGGAGAAAGGGGTCTAAAACTGTTTTAAATATGAGAACAGGAGAAGTTAATAAAACCCCTAAGCCATGTTCAAGGATGCATGGGGTCTAACGCAGCTCTGTATTACTACGAGAGCGACCAGCTGGTACACAGAAACTTTAATAACCTTACGTAACACATACCCATCAACATATGCCTTGACATTCCCAATTGACACACCCAACAACTTCCAACTGGCTAGTGTGTGATTGTGTGATTCCTGATATTAACTCTTGAATGGGCCAAATCTAATATTAAGATTATGTTCCTCAGAAGCAGATCACTCAGTGATCTAATAACATTGGCAAAATATTATTATTGCATCTTAGAATTGCTGCTAGTGCAGCACCCCCTCAGTGCTGGCCCGCCGACAGTGCAGCGCTCCCCCAGTATTGACACGCCTACAAAGCGGCAGTCCCTAACTACTGACCCTCTGATAATGTGGCACTCCCACTGCACTGCCTCTCCGAAAGTGCTGCACTCACTCAGTACTCATAGTACGGCAGCGCAGTCCGCCCTCATTGCTGACCCTCCGACAGTGTGGCATTCGCTCAGTACTGATCGACTGACAGTGCGGAAATCTAACAGTGCTGTCCCTCGAACAGAGTGGCACTCCCTCAGTACTCACCCTCCTACAGGGCGGTACGTACTCAGTAATGGCCCTCCAACAGTGCGGCACTCCCTCAAACCTGAACCTCTGACAGTGCGACCGTCCCTCACAACTATAACTGCAACAGTGCGGACATCCTCAGTGCTTATACTCTGACAGTTACGCACTCCTTCAGTATTGAACCTCCGAGAGTGCAACACACCTTCATGACTTACCATCCGACAATGTGACTTTCCATCAGAACTCACCCGCAGACAGTGCGGCTTCCAACTCAGTGCTTACCCTCTGACAGTGCAGTGCTCTCTCAGAGCTGACCCTCTGCAAGAGCGGCATTTCCTCTCTACTGACCCTCAGACAGTGTGGCATTCCCTCAGTACTGACCCTCTGACAGTGTGGCATTCCCTCAGTAGTGACCCTCTGACAGTGCTGTGCTCTCTCAGTGCTGACCCTCTGATAGTGGGGCATTCCCTCAGTAACGACCCTCTAACAGTGCTGTGCTCTCTCAGTGCTGACCCTCTGATAGTGGGGCTTTCTCTCAGTCCTGACCCTCTGACAGTGCTGTGCTCTCTCAGAGCTGACCCTCTGATAGTGGGGCATTCTCTCAGTACTGACCCTCTGGCAGTACATTAGTTCCACAATACTGGACCTCTGACAGTGCAGAAGTCTCTCAGCACTGAATATCTCACAGGGGGACACTCCCTCTGTACTGACCCTCCGACAATGCGGAACTCCTTCAATATTGACACTCTGAAACTGCAGCACTCCCTCCCTACTGACCCTCCGACAGTGCAGTACGCCGTCAGTACTGACCTTCCAACCGTGCCGCTCTCCCTCACTATTGGCCTCCGATACTGCAGCACACCCTCACTACAGATCATGCAACAGTGGGGCGCATCCTCAGTAGTGAGTCTCAAACAGTTTGGCGCTCCCTCACTGCTGACAAACCGACAGATCGGCATTCCCTCAGGACTGAACCTCCGACAGCGCAGTGCATCATCAGTTCTGACCCTCTAACAGTGCTGCACTCCTTCAGTAAGGAGCCTCCTACATTCAGCTGTACCTCAGTATTGACCCTCCAACAGTACAACACTACCTCTGTATTCATCCACTGACAGTGTTTCACTCCCTCAACACTGACCCTGCAGCAGATCGACACTCCCACGGGACTAACCCTCCGATAGTGCAGCACTCCCTCAGTCCTAAACGAACCGATAGTGCAGCACAGCCTCAGAACTGACCTTCCGACTCTGCGACTCCCCATCACAGCTGAACCTCCGATAGTGCGACATTCCCTCGCTACTTACCCTTGGACAGTGCGGTACTCCCTCAGAGCTGACACTCCGACAGCGCAAAATTCCATCAGAATTGACATTCCAACAGTGCGGTATTCCCTCACTGCAGACCCCTGGACAGTGCATTAATCCCTCAGGACTCAAACTCTGACGGTGTGATATTACCTGATCACTGTCCCTCTGACAGTACAGGACTCACTCAATACTGACCCTCGGCGGAGAGTCCACGACTATCTCAGGGCCGACACTCTCAAAGTGCGGTACCCACTCAGCACTGACCCTCCGACAGTGCAGCACTTCCTGATTACTGACCCTCTAACAATAAGGCACCAGATCTTTACTGAGCCTCCAACAGTTCACTACAACATCAGTACTGAAGCTCCGAAAGTGCTGCAATCCCTCAGTAATGACCCTCCCACACTGCAGCAAATCCTCACTACAGACCAGGCATTGTTGTGGCATATCCTCAGTACTGACTCTCTGATAGCTTGGAGCTCCTTCAGTACTGACCCTTCAACAGTGCGACATCACACTCCCAAATCAGCCCATTGTCCAATTGCCTGGTCCCAGTAATCTTCATCATCCCCATTCACACCAAAGTTACCACCTATGTCAATGTCTTAATGGTGTTCCATGTCCTAGCTTCTTCACAACACTGAACCTGATAGTAAAATGTCCTCTCCTTCGGCTGTCCGTCCAATTGAGGATGATGCCTCAGGGTCGCTACTTCCTGCCGTGGGTCTTCATGTGGATGAACCGGCCGATTCTCGAGCCGCAGAGCTTCGGGCACATGGGGCAGGACGTCCCACCATGTAGTAGGATCCGGAGAGCAGGATTTGCTTCCTTTTCTTCCCTTCCCTTTGGCCGCTCTGCCTCATCATTAAGACATTGAGTCTCAAAGCGAGATGCGGAATGATGGACATATTATCGCCAATTTTGCCAATGGGCAGCGACCTCCTCTCAGCCATTAACATCGATGCTGCCACACTTCGCTGAGAGCTTCAAAGTTTCTCCGTGGACCGTTGCCCATTGGAGACTTGAGAAAACAGTACCTGGCAGCGAGAGACACGTTTCCACAATCTGGACAGTGTCCAGTCCATTAACGTGGACATTGCTAGAGTTTTTATTCTGAATGCTCATTCTGCCAGTTTCAAGAAGGACACGAGTGTTTGCTCGACAGTCCTCCCAGTGATTCCGGCGGAGTCATTTCTGACTCTTTGGCAGTGTGGCTCTCCCTCAGTACTTACCTTCCAATTGTATAGTATTACCTCATTCCTGGCCCTCGCACAGTGCAGTACTGACCCTCCAACAGTGCTGTACGCCTTCACTACTGACCCTTCAACAGTGCTGCATTCCATAAGTAATGCTTTTCTGAAAGTGCGGCAAATCCTCAGTACTGACCGTCAGACAGCTCGGTGCTCCCTCAGCACTGATCCTCTGACAGTGAGGCCTCCCCTTATTCAACTCCCTCCAACAGTGCTGTACTCCAGCAATGCTGACACTCTGACAGTGTGCCACTCCTTCAGTGCTGACCCTCAGACAGTACAGTGCTTCCTCTGTACTCACCCTACAACAGTTCGATTTTACCTCAGTATTGACCTTCCGACAGTGCTGCAGTCCCCCAGTACTGACCCTCTGAGAATACGGCACTCCCTCTGATAATTGGAGGATTACAATTTTGTGGTCAATATCTACGGAGTCACTATTTTGTGAGAGTCCATTCACACCAGCAGCAAAATTTCGTATCTGCGGATATGGTTGTGTTTAATATGTCATCAGAATAAGCAGTTTAAACAACTCAGCATTGGCAATTCATTCAAAGATGAGGAGAAGCATTTTCTCTCAGAGCTTCGTGGGTCTTTGGACCTCTTGTCATCAAAAGGTGGTGGAAGAACAGTCCTTGAATATTTTTAAGGCCAAGCGAGATAGAGTCTGGATTAATAAGGGGGTGAAAGGTTATCGGCGGGAGGCTGGAATGTGGGGTTGATGTTACAATCAGATCACCCATGATCTTATTGAATGGCGGAGGCGGATCGATGGGCCGAGTGGCCTAATCCTGATCCGAATTGGTAAATTCTTAGGTATAGCTGTTAATCAATTTCAACAATATATTCTCAATAATTACCTTAAATTATTAATTAATTCAATATATTATGAGTTAATACGTCTAATTATTAACAAAATTCAACAGCATATTACATATGATTGGTCTAAATATTAATTAATTGCAAAATGTAGTGTGAAACAGTACACTTGATTATTAATTAATTTCAACAGATTACTATGAATTGTCGGCCTAAATATTACTTTCAATAATGAATGGAAAAGCCTAAATATTAATAATAAATTAAACATCTAATGATCAATTAATTTCTAAAAATATATTATAAATTTTTGGTCGAATAATTAATCAATTGCAATAAACAGATTTTGCATTAAAATCCAATTGTTACTTAACCTTCTTCCATCTCTAGTAAATCTAATATTGACTTAATATCAGTGTTGCATTGCCGGAGGATCCATACGGAGGAAGGGTCGCACTGTCGAGGGTAAGAACTGGGGGTGTACCTCACTGTTGAAGGATCATTACTGAGAGAGCGCCGCACTGTCGGAGGGTCATTACTGAGGGTGTCCCGCTCTGTTGGAGGGTCATTATTAAAGGAACGCCACACTGCTTGAGGGTCAGTACATGGGGTGTGCCGCACTGTCGGAGGTTCATTACTAAAGGATCGCCGCATTGCCGGATGGACATTACTGAGGGAGTACCGCACTGCTGGAGACTCATTACTGAGGGAGCGCCGCACTGTTGGATGTTCAGTACTGGGGTGGTGCCACGCTGTTGGATGGTCAGTACTGAGGGTGTGCTGCTTTTTCGGGTGTTCAGTACTGAGGGAGCGCCGCGCTGTCAGAGCCTCAGTACTGAGGCAGAGCCGCACTGTTGGACGTTCATTACTCAGAGAGGCAGCACGGTTGGAGGTTCATTACTGAGGGAGTGCCGCACTGTTGGATGGTCGTGACTGAGGGAATACCACACTGATATAGGGTCTTTAATGAGGGAGTGCAATACTGTCGGACGGTCAGTACCGAGGGACTGTCGCAATGTCGGTGGTCCATTTTGAGTGAACGCCGCACTGTTGGAGGGTGTGCACTGAGGGAGTGCCGCACTGCTGGACGGTCATTATTTAGGGAGTGCCGCACTTAGAGGGTCAGTATTGAGGCTGTGCCGCATTGTTGGAGGGTCATTACAGATGGCGTGCCGTACTGTTGGCGAGTCATTATTGAATGAGCGACGTGCTGCAGGAGGGTCAGTACTTGTGGTGTGCCGCACTGTCGGAGGTTCATTAATAAGGGAGTGCCGCACTGTCGGAAGGTAAGGATGGAAGGAGTGCCACACTGCTGGAGGCTCAGTTCTGAGGGAGCAGCGCATTGACAGAGGGTCAGTTCTGAGAGAAGGACGCTCTTTTGGAAGGTGAGTGCTGATGGAGCACCGAATTGTCGGAGAGTCAGTATGGAGGGAGTGCTGCACTCTCGGAGGGTCACTACTGAGTGAGTGCCGCATTGTCGGAGGGTCAGTTCTGAGGGACTGAGGCACCGTCAGAGGGTCAGAACTGAGGCAGCTATTGCAATTTGAGGAATGATCTGTTTCCCATGTACTGAGATTACTGTGTGGTCTGCTTCCAAGTGATATAGTCTTAAAATTAGTTGTGGGCCATTAAGGAATAATTTCAGGAATGACACAATCACACACAGGACTGTGGAAAACTATTTGCTGTGTCAATTGGGAATGTCAAGAAATACATTGATGTGCCTTATTTACCTGAGGATATTTAAGGTTCTGGGTGCAAGCTGGGTCACTGTTGTAATAACACAGATGTGCTATAGACCCCCTGAATACTGGAACAAGGCTAAGGAAGTGCATGACCTTCAGGTGTTCTCATATTTAAATCAGCTCTCCGTTCCCTTGCTCCTGTTTGTACATGTTCCTCAATTTGTGGTTTCTGAGATATCTTATCTGCACCTCTGTTGTGAGCAGTCGCTGTAAAACACAGTAAACTCATAATTATTTACAGGCTGACCTTTCCTTGCTCCTGATACGCGGTGTGCAGCATTCAAATCTGCTCAGCACAGAGCCTGTCTCCATCACACAATATCGGCATTGACAAAGGCCCCATAGTGAGGGTGGGAGGAGCTGAAAATCCGCCATAGCTCACTGAACCGGCCATTGAATAACATTAGAAAAAGGAGCAAAAGGACTTTAATCTCACCCTGTACATTTAAAAAGTGCTGTTTATTTTGATAAGCTTCGGCTTGAATTAATTCAGCAGTGAACGGGGTAATGAATAATCCTCAATTAACTTGGGAGTTCGACAGAGACAGAAGCATCAGGCAGAGTCTCAGACACTGAATTAGCGAATAATACTGACATTCATTGAATAGAAGCAAAATCAAGCACTTTTCATTCAGCCAAAGACTCATCAAGCAACTTGTTCAATGAAATAAAACTTCTCCAATAGAAAATTAGGGGAGACAAAGTGGAAAATAGATGTGTCAACAAAAGCCTACAGGAGTCACATTTTCAAATTGACTCCAATCTTTAAGAAGAGGATGACAAACTCAACCACTACAACACCATACCACCCACCCACCTCCCCACCTCGCCACTCCTCCCGCGCTGACAGCTGTTTACCGAAGGACTCAGAACCTTCCTGGGGTCCCCACTGACAGAAATTCTCCTCTGTCTGCCCCCTGGGCCTAGTGCCACACTCACCATCTGTTATTTGTATTCATTCAGGGGATGTAGGAATTATTGGCTGGAACAGCATTTATTGCACATGCTTATTTGCCCCATAGGATGATGGTGTTGAGCGTCCTTCTTGAACCGCTGTTAACCACATGGTGTCGGTACAGCCACAGTGCTGTTAGGGATAAATTTCCAGGATTTTGACCCAGCGACATTGAAGGAGCGGACGAGAAATTTCAATGTCAGGATGATGAGTGGCTTTGAGGAGAACTTCCAGTCGGTGTTATTTCAAATGTGCCTGCTGCCCTTGTCCTTCTAGATGGTAGAGGCCATGGGGTTGGAAGGTGCTGTCAATGGAGCTTTGGTGAGTTTCTGCAGAGAATATTGTAAATGGTATACACTGCAATGGTGATGCAGGGAAGGACTGTTTGTGGATTGGGTGCCGATCAAGAGGGGCTGTTTTCTCCTGGATGGTTTCGAGCTTCCTGAGTGTTATGGGAGCTGCAACGCATCCAGCCAAGTGGGCAGTATCCCATCACACTTCTGGCTTCTGCCTTACATTTCCTGGACAGGCTTTGGGGAGTCAGGTGGAGAGTTACTCGCTGCAGGATACCCAGCCTCTGAACTGCCCTTGTCCCCAAAGTATTTATCTGGCTAGTCCAGTTCAGTTTCTGGTCAGTGGGAAACCCCAGGATATAGAGAGTGGGGGATTCATTGATGGTAATGCCATTGAACACTTATGTGGCATGGATGTAACTTGCCACTTTTCAGCCCAAACCTGGATATTGTTCAGGCCTCGCTGCATTACGACATGAGCTGCTTCAGTTTCTGAGGAGTCACGAATGTTGATGAACATTCTGCGCCATCAGCGAACATCCCCACTGCTGACCTTATGATGGAAGGGACGTCATTGATGCAGCAGCTGAAGATGTTTGGGCCGAGGACACTACCCTGAGGAACTCCAGCGGTGATGTCATCTCAACCCTGGGGTCCACACTGACGGGAAAACTCCACTGTCTGATATTCGGCTCAGCGCCACACCCACCATCTCCACTCTGACAGGAACCCACCTCTGACCCCAATGTTCTGAAGCAGTTTCCCGTGATTTGGTGTCCACATCGAGACGTTTTGTGTTTCACACACCAGAGGGTTGTAACACCACCTTCGGCCATGTCATTCCAAATGGCTCAGTGGTTACTCTTGCTGCCAGGGCTATCGACATTGGTTCCAGCTTATTTCTCACGTTGCCTTCAACCCAAGGCAATGGATTGCTTCAAGATTTATTCCCTATTTTTCTTACCAAACGACACCACCATTCGTTAGGCCCAGAAATATAAGTCCAGGTCAGTGTTTTCCGGGAGTGTAGGGTCCTTTCTCACATCTTCTATGACAACATTTTCTTTAATGTTCCAGACTCTGGTCTTCCAAAGGATGAAGGTACACCCTCAGGACTGATACTCCAAAATTGCGGCATTACCTCAGTACTGACCTTCCAACAGTGCAATACACCATCAGTACTGAATCTTCAACAGTGCTGTACGCCTTCAGTACTGACCCTTCAATAGTGCTGCACTCCATAAGTAATGCCTTTCTGACACTGCGGAAAATCCTCAGTACTGACCCTCAGACAGCTCGGCGCTCCCTCAGCACTGACCGGCTGACCATGCGGCTCTCCCTTTTTACTGTCCCTCCAACAGTACTGTACTCCAGCAATGCTGACCTTCTGACGGAGCGGTGCTCCATCAGTGCTGACCCTCAGACAGTGCAGTGCTTCCTCTGTACTGACCCTCCAACAATTCGGTTCTCCCTTAGTACTGACCTTCCGAGAGTGCTGCAGTCCCTCAGTACTGCCCCTCTGAGGATGCAACACTCCCTCTGATAATTGGACCGTTATAATTTTGTGGTCAATATCTACGCAGTCACTATTCTGCGAGAGCCCTTTCATACCAGGAGCAACATTTTGTAGCTGCGTTCAAGGTTGTGTTTATTATGTGATCAGCATAAGCAGTTTAAACAACTCAGCATTCACAATTCATACAAAATGAGGGAAAACATTTTCTCTCAGAGCGTCGTGGGTCTTTGGACCTTCCTTCCTGAAGAGGTGTTGGAAGCAGAGTCTTTAATTATTTTTATGGCCAAGTGAGATGGTGTCTCGATTAACAAGGGGCTGAAACGTTATTGGGGGAGGCGGGAATGTGGGGTAGAGGTTACAATCATATCAGCCATGATCTTATTGAGTGGCGGAGGAAGATCGAGGGGCCAAGTGGCCTACTCTGTTCCGAATTGGTAAGTTCATAGGTATAGCTATTAATCATTTTCAACAATATATTCTCAATAATTACCTTAATTAATTGCAACATGTAGTGTGAAACAGTACAGTTGATTACAAATTAATATGCACAGAATATTATGAATTGGCGGCCTAATTATTACTTTCAATTATGAATGGAAAAATTCTAAACATAATAATAAATTAATCATTTAATTATCAATTAATTTCTAAAAATATATTATAAATAATTGGTCGAATTATTAATCAATTGCAACAATAGATTATGCATTAAAATCCAATTATTAATTAATCTTCTTCCATCTCTTGTAAATCTAATATTGACTTAATATCAGCACCGCATTGCTTGAGGCTCCATTTGGATGTAGCGTCGCACTGTCGGAGTGTAGGTATTGGGGATGTGCCGCAGTCTTGGAGGGTCAGTACTGAGGGAGTTCCGCACTGTTGGATTTTGGAGGGTCATTGCAAAGGGAGCGCCGCATTGTCTGAGGGTCAGTATTGGGGGTGTGCCACAGTGTCGGAGTGTCATTACTAATGGAATGCCGCACTGTTGGAGGGTCAATACAGAGGGAGTGCCGCAATGTTAGAGGGTCATTAATGAGGGAGTGCCGCACTGTTGGAGGACCATTACTGAGGGAGCGACATACTGTTGGAGAGTCAGTACTGGGTGTGTGCCACACTGTCGGATGGTCATTACTGAGGGAGTGCCGCACTGTTGGAGGGTCATTACTGAGGGAGCGCCGCACTTTTGGAGGGTCATAACTGAGGGAGCGCCGTACACTTGGAGAGTCAGTACTGGGGGTGTGCCACACTGTCGGATGGTTATTACTGAGGAGTGCCGCAATGTTGTATGGTCATTACTGAGGGACAGCCACACTGTTGGAGGGTGAGTACTGGAGTTGTGCCGCACTGTTGCATTGTCAGAACTGAGGTTCTTCTGCATTGTTGGAGGGTCATTAGTGATGGAGTGCCATACTTTTGGATGGTCAGTACTGACGGAATGCCTCACAGATAGAGTGTCATTAATGAGGGTGTGCCGTACTGTCGGAGGGTGAGTACTGATGGAGTATCGCACTGTCGGGGGTCACTGCTGTGGGAACGCCGCACTGTCGGAGTGTCAGTACGGAGGTAACGCTGCACAGTTGGAGGGTGAGTACTGAGAGAGTGCCGCACTGCTGGGGGGTCATTATTGACGGAGTGCCACACTTAGAGTTTCAGTATTGAGGTTGAGACTCACTGTTGGAGGGTCGTTACTGAAGGAGTGCCGTACTTTTGGCGGGTCATTACTGAGGGAGTGCCGAGCTGTTTGAGGATCAGTACTTTTGGTGTGCTGCACTGTCAGATGTTCATTAATGAGGGAGTGCCACACTGTCGGAAGTTCTGGACGGAAGGAATGCCACACTGCCGGAGGCTCCGTTCTGAGGGAGCAGCGCATTGTCGGAGAGTCACTTCTGTGGGAGGGACGCTCTGTTGGAGAGTGAGTTCTGAGGGTGCACCGAATTGTTGGAGGGTCGGTATGAAGGGACCACCGAACTCTCGGAGGATCAGTAGTGAGGGTTTGCCGGATTATCGAAGGGTCAGTTCTGAGGGAGTGATGCAATGTCAGAGGGTCAGTACTGAGGCAGCGCTTGGAATATTGATCAATGGTCTGCTTCCCATGTATTAAGATGACTATGTGCTCTGCTTCCGAGCGATATAGTCTTAAAATTGGATTTGGGACAATAAGGAGTAATGTCAGGAATCACACAATTCACACATGGGCCAGTGGAAAGCCATTTAGTCTGTCAATTGGGAATGTCAAGAAATACATTGATGTGCCTTATTTAAGTGAGGATATTTAAGGTTCTGTGTGCAATCTGGTTCACTGCTGTAATAATACAGATGTGCTATAGACCCCATGAATGCTGCAACAAGGCTAAAGGAGTGCCTTACCTTCACCTGTTCTCATATTTAAATAAGCTCTCTGTTCCCCTTGCTCCTGTTTGTACGTATTCCTCAATTTGTGGTTTCTGAGAGATCTTATCTCCACCTCTGTTGTGAACGGTCGCTGTGAAACACCGTAAACTCACAAATATTTATAGGATGACCTTGTCTTGCACCTGATACACGGTGTGCAGCATGCAAATCTGCTCAGCACAGAGCCAGTCTCCATCACACAACCTTAGCATTGACAAAGGCCCCATAGTGGGGGTGGGGGAGATTAAAATCTACCCTGCACCCTGGAGTTACCTCACTGAACCGGCCATTGAAGAACATTAGAAATAGGAGCAAAAGTACTTTAATCTCACACTGTACATTTAAAAAGGGCTGTTTGTTTTGCTAAGCTTAGGCTTGAATTAATTCAGCAGTGAACTGGGTAATCAATAGATCCTGAATTAACCCTTCAAACTGACTTAGTTTGACAGAGTCAGAACCATCAGACAGAGTCTCAGACACTGAATTAGCGAATAATACTGACGTTTATTTAACAGAATCAAAATCAAGCACTTATCATAGAGCCAAAGACTCATCAAGCAACTTGTTCAATGAAATGAAACTTCACCAATAGGAAATTAGGGGAGACAAAGTGGAAAACATACGTGTGTTGAGAGGAATGCGTACAGGAGTCACACTTTCAAATTGACTCCCAATATTTCAGAAGAGGATGACACACTCAACCAACACAACACCATCCCACCCAGCCCCACCACGCCACTCCCCCCGCGCTGACAGCTGTTTACCAAAGGACTCAGGACCTTCCTGGGGTCCCCACTGACAGATTTTCTCCTCTGTCTGCCCCCTGGGCCTAGTGCCACACTCACCATATGTTATTTGTATTCATGGAGGGGATGTAGGAATCGCTGGCTGGAACAGCATTTATTGCACATGCCTATTTTCCCCATGAGAAGATGGTGGTGAGCGTCCTTCTTGAACCACTGTTGTTCAGGTGGTGTAGGTACAGCCATAGTGCTGGTAGGGATAAAGTTCCAGGATTTTGACCCAGCGACATTGAAGGAGCGGACGAGACATTTCAATGTCAGGATGATGAGTGGCTTGGAGGGGAGCTTCCAGTTGGTGTTATTCCCAATTTTTCCACTGCCCTTGCCCTTCTAGATGGTGGAGGCCATGGGTTTGGAAGGTGCTGTCAAAGGAGATTTGAGAGTTTCTGCAGTGCATATTGTAGATGGTATACAGTGCTTCGGTGTTGCAGGGAGTGAATATTTTTGGATAGGGTGCCGATCAAGTGGGGCTGTTTTCTCTTGGATGGTATCGAGCTTCCTGAGTGTTGTGGGAGCTGCAACGCATCCAGCCAAGTGAGTCTCTTCCCAACGCACTCTTTCTCTGTGCCTTATACTTCCTGGGCAGGTTTTGGGGACTCAGGTGGAGTGTTACTCGCAGCAGGATTCCCAACCCCTGAACTGCCCTTGTCGCCAAAATATTTATCTGGCTAGTCCAGTTCAGTTTCTTGTCCATGGGAAACCACAGATTATAGATAGTGGGGGATTCATTGATGGTAATGCCATTGAACACTTATGTGGCGTAAATGTAACTTGCGACCTTTCAGCCCAAGCCGGGATATTGTCTAGGCCTCGTTGCATTTCGGCATGAGCTGCTTCAGTGTCTGAGTAGTCACGAATGGTGCTGCAAATTGTGCAAGCATCAGCGAACATCGCCACTTCTGACATTATGATGGAAGGTAGATCATTGAGGGAGCAGCTGAAGGTGGTTGTGCCGAGGACACTAACATGAGGAACTCGGGGGATGTTGTTATCTCCACCCTGGGGTCCACACTGATGGGAAGTATCCTCTGTCTGACCTTCGGCTCAGCACCACACCCACCATCTCCGCCCTGACAGAAATGCCCCTTTCTGACCCCGAGGGTCTGAAGCGGTTACCCTTTGTTTCGTGTCCATGAGGCGTTTGCGTGTTTCACACACCAGAGGGTTGTAGAACCACCTTCGGCCGTGAAGTTCCAAATGGCTCAGTGGTCACTCATGTTGCCAGGGCCTATCGTTAGTGCTTCCAACTTATTGCTCATTTTGGCTTCAACCCAAGACAATGGATTGCTTCAAGATTCATTCCCTATTTTTATTACCTTACGACTATCCCATTCGTTGGGCACAGAAATGTAAGACCGGGGCATTGTTTTCCGGGAGTGTAGGTTCCTTTCTCACATCTTCTGTGGCCACATTTTCTTTAATGTTCCAGACTCCCGTCTTCCATAGGGTGAAGGTAGATGTGTGGGAAGCTGTTCAGAGAATGTTCACCAGGCTAATACCAGGAACGGGCGGGTTGTCTTATGGTGAAGGGTCGGACTGGCGAGGCTTGTATCCGATGGAGTTTAGAAGAGAACGAGGCGACTTGATCGACTTGAGATTCTGAGAACTTTAAGATTCTGAGCGGTCCTTGACAGGGAGGGTGTGTGGGGTGATGTTCCCCTTTGTGGGAGAATCTCTAACGATGGGGGGTCACGATGTTAAAATGAGGGGTCGCCCATTTCAGACAGAGATGAGGAGATATGTTTTCTCTCAGGGGGCCGTAAGTCTTTGGGGCTCTCTTCCTCAAAAGGCGGTGGAAGAAGAGTCTTTGAATATTTTTATAAACGAGCGAGAGAGATTCTCTGTGAACAAGGGGGTGAGAGGATATCGGCCGGTGTGTGTGTGCGGGGGGGTGGGGGTCTGGTGTTAGGAGCGAGAATGTAGTGTTGAGGTCACAATCAGATGAAGCGTGATCTTATTGAACGGGGGAGTAGGCTGGAGGGGGCGAGTGGCCCACTCCTGCTCCAAATTCGCAAGTTCGTATGTAATCCTAGCAGAGGAACATTAATAGTAAAATACAGGATTCTGACTTTTATCGGCTATTTGATGTGTGATGACTTATCCCTCAGGTCCAGGGTAATTCAGGTACGATCTTCTAATAGAGTTGCTTGTCAGTGAGGAGTTAGTATGGAGTGAGCTTGTTGAGAAAGGTTTGCAACTTAGCATGGCTTCTCTCTTCTCATGTTAGTAACAACATGTCCAAGTGTAGCAAGCCCACTAAATCCGACTAAAATTCAACGAAACTCCCTTCCCCGTGAACCTGCTCTGCTGTCGGACGAGAGAGATGGTGACAGAGCGGGGCTGTCATTGGTCGACCGATCCCGAGGCTCAGGAGAATGTTCTGGGGTCAGGGGTTCAATTCACATCATGGAACTTCCATTTAATTCATCAACCTGGAATTCTCATGTATTCGTTTATGTGATGTGAGAGTGGGGAGCGGGGCTGCCAGGAGGAAGAGTGGGGTGAGGGTCGGGCTCAGGGGAGGTATGGGAATGTAGGGGGGCGTTGAGAGCGGGGATGGGAGGATAGATTGAGGGCAGGGAGTGCGCAGGGCCGGGGCGAGAGCGGTATTGAATGTGGGAGAGTGGGGCCCGTGGGGAGACTGGGTTCAGTGGAAGAGTAATGCAGGGCCGGGCCTGTTAGTGTGAGAGAGAGTGCGAGAGCGAGGGAGTTAGTGCTCTTCTATTCTTCCTGACAAAGTGGATAATCGCACGTTCCTCCACATTATGCTCGACCTGCCACCATATTGCCTGCTGACTCAAACTGCCGATATCTCTTTCCAGTTCTTTGTGTCTTCCTCACAGCTTTACTCTGATGCTGATAAGCGGGGTAGAGATATTTCCACCAGCAGTGACACCGCCGGATTCACTGGGAGGACTATCTAACAAAGGCTGCTGCCCTTCTTGAAGCTAGCTGCACGAGAACTCAGACAAAACTCTAGCATAGGAGTTTGATGGTCTGGACACAGTGTCAGGATGGTGGAAACGTGTCTCTCGCCGCCAGGTCCTGGTTTCTCAACTCTCCAATGGCCAACGGTCCAGGGGAACACTGTGACACTCGCCCTGACGTGTGGCAGCATCGACGTTAATGACTGGGAAGAACTCGCTGTCAAATGGCCAAAATGGAGACATCGTATCCATCATTCAGCAACATGCTTTGAGTCTCCATGTCTTAATGATGAGGCAGGTCGGCCGCAGAGAAGGGAAGGAAGGGAAGGAAATCCTGCTCTCCGAACCGCTACCTGGTGGGACTTCATGCCCAATGTCTCCGAAGCTATGCGGCTGGAGATTCGGCCGGTTTATCCACATGAACACCCACGACTGGAAGTGCCCATCATCCTCGAGTCATCATCCTCGAATCGAGGTACAGCAGAAGATGAGGATAATTTAGTATCTATCTTGGTGTTGTGACCAAGCATAGACAAAGGACACTCCGTCCCCTCATTCAGACATTGATGTATTTCGTACATTTGGTGAGAATGGGGATTGATGAAGATTATTGGGGAACAGGTGATGGCCAATGGGAGGGTTTGGGAGTGTGATGGAAATTCCGTACGTCACAGAGTTACTAATCCAGAGAGTGTTACTTCCAATTGCACCCCTGGGATTTGAGATTTTGAGTTTAAAACAACCCTGTATACAAACAGCCAGAATCAGTAAAAGCCTCTGACATTTTGCGAATGTTGTAGGGATTTTACAGTGAACATTGTCTCTCTAAAACTGTTACTATTAAAATTCCAACCCGCAACTCGCCAAGGCTCTTGGACAGCACCTTCCATATCCACAGCCGCTACCATCTTGAAGAACAAGGGCAGCAGATAGATGGGAGCACCACCGCCTGGTAGGTCTCCTCCAAGCCATGCACCGTCCTGACTTGGAAATACATTGTCCGTTCCTTCACTGTCGCTGGTTCAAAATATTCAAACTCCCTCCTAAACAGCACTGTGGGTGTACCTACACCACATGCACAGCAGTGATTGAAGAAGTCACCTCACCACCACCTTCTCAAGGGGCAATTAGGGATGGGCAATAAATGCTGTCTTGGCCAGCAATGCCCACATCCCAAAAAGGAATGAAAAAATTTACCCGGACCATTGTACAATGTTGACCATTAAATGCTCAGGCCTGGTGCCAATTTCAATCCCCCTACACTCTTCCTGATGGGCAACTGGAGGCAGGTTATGATGTAAGGGAAAAAGAACTGGTCCAAATATCAGGTGAGATGTTTCCTTGTTTTGTTATCGCAGCTTATTTCATTAGTAATCTTTAATTTGCACAAATGTTACCACAATGTAACTCATTGACAAATGATAATGTTTCAGCCAAGCAGCATTGCCAATGGTCAGATGTGAAACCCATGTGATGGGCGGCGTTGGATATATTGTCACGGAGACTGATGCCACTCACAGCAGATTGGACCGGAGAGTGAAGAGGCAGCAAATCAACGGGACCACAACTGCATCGCGCACAGTGACATCTTATCTGGAGACTCTGGTAAGCATTCGGCTATGATGTGGCCAGTATAATAAGGTCAGGAATTTGTCATTTTCTAGGTCTTGCTTCGGTGGGGCGTGTGCTGCATGTCCTGTCCGCCTACCGGGCTCAGTAATGGAACGGTGTTCGAATATTAGCACGGTGCCTACACAATGGGGCTGGAGGAGGAACCAGAGAATAGAGCAGGAACGTCAGGAATACATCGAGTTTATATTTTTGAGGAGTTGAACAAGGAAAGAGGGAAGGATTGAACTAAAGCTATGGGGGTTTGTTAGGAAAATTTAAGGAAGTGGAATTCACCTCTGTCGGTGGGGGTCACAGTGAGGGAGGCAGATTCAGCTCACTCTGTGTGTTTGGGTCGCAGTGAGTGTACAGTTCACCCATTATAACTCGATATTCTCACTATTCCACTGTCCAACTCTCTAATTACAATTCCCTCCCTTTCCCTTTTCTATTAACTCTCCACAATGCTAATTCTGTGTTTTCCTTCCCAGAGTATCCCCCAGTGAGATGGCGATTCTGCTGCTGATTCTCGGTTGCCTGAGTAAGTTAATTACAATGTAATCAAACGCCACATGTTCATTTAAAACAATTATGGAGAGAATCATCATTTGTAATGTTGTTGATCGTGGTTTCATTGCTGTGCCTGGGACAGAGGAGCAGATGCCATTGTAAGCAGTGTACATGGAATATAAAGTTAAAAATGACTGATTGTTCACAGAATGCACAACAGTATGTCAAAATAGCCTTGAATGTTGCCTCATATGAGAACATACAGTCTGCAATTAAAAAGGATAAAACAGTGATCGTTCTAATCGGTGGCAATTCACAATGGGTAGATGTCCAAAGAGACTTGAGGATCCTTTCTACAGATCATGGCATGTCTTCAACAGGTTCACAAAATAATCCAAAAGCCTAATTGAATGCTGATCTGTATATCTGTCGTAACGGACGACAAGTTTGGAGACATCATGTGTCAGATTCATAAAGCCCTGGTCAGGCCACACACAGAGTGTATGTGAGCAGTTATGTGCATCACACCAGAGGAAGGATTGATTGATTTCGGAGGGAGGTTCGTGTAGATTTACGAGGACGAACCCAAGATTCCAAGGATTAAAATAAAAGGAGATTTTAGGCAACCTAAGATTGTTGTCCCTTTTTTTTAAGAGGGGGGTGGAGGCGGTGTGAGCTGACTTGAACAAACTTTTCAAGCTATCCTGCGGGAAGCATCAGGTGGACAAAATCTAGTTCGGAGAGTTTGAATGTGGAAAATGAGGGGGCGTCATCTAAAGATTAGAGTCAGAGTTACTTTAGTCAAATTAGCAAACACTTTTACAAATGAAGTTAGTAGAAGTTTGACATTTTCTTCTGTAAAATACAGCGGATGGTTAACTTCGAAATCTGGAATTGGTATATTTTTTCCACGATCTCTCAAATGTTTAAAATCCGTCACATTCACATTCTCTCCTCTCTTTCTCACATTCCCACACTCTCTCCCTCTCTCTCTGTCACACACAGTCACACTATCCCCCTCTATCTCACACATAATCACACTCTTCCCCCTCTCTCTGTCACACACAGTCACACTCTCCCCCCTCTCTCTCACACAGTCACACTCTCCCCCCGCACATACACACACTCTCCCCCTCTCTCTCTCACACATACTCACTCTCCCCCTGTCCATCTCTCTCACACAGTGACACTCTCCCCCTCTCTCTCTCGCAAACAGTCACACTCTCCCCGCCTCTCTCACATACTCATCATGTCCCCGTCTCCCTCTGCAATACTCACACTCTCCCCCTCTCTCTCTCACACAGTCACAATCTCCCCCTCTCTCTCTCACATAGTCACACTCTCCCCCTCACTCACATACTCATCATCACCCCCTCTCTCTCTCACGTAATCACACTCTCCCCCTCTCTCTCTCACATACTCACACTGTCCCCCTCTCTATGTCACAAACTGAGACTCTCCCCCTTTCTCTCTCACAGACACAGTCACACTCTCCCCCTCTCTCGCTGCCACACCTGATGACAATCCCCCCCCTCTCCCCCTCACTCACACTCTCCCCCTCTGTCACACACACAGTCACACACTCCCCCCTCTCTCAGGCAGTCACACTCTCCCCCTCTCTCCCTCAGACAGTCACATTTTCTCCCTCTCTCTCTCACACACCGTCACACTCTCCCCCTCTCTATGTCACATGCTCACACTCCCCCACCCCCATCCCTTTCGCACAGTCAAACTCTCTATGTCACAAATTCACACTCTCCCCCTCTGTCACATGCTCATCATCTCCCCCTCGCTCTCTCACTCACACAGTCACACACTCCCCTCCCCCCCCTCTCTCTCACAAACTCACACTCTCCGCCTCTCTATATCACAAATTCAGACTCTCCCCCTCTCCCTTTCACAGACACAGTCACTCTTTACCCCTCTCTCTCACACGGTCACACTCTCCCCCTCTCACAAACTCACACCCTCCCCCTCTATCTCAGCCAGTCACACTCTCCCCCTCTCACATACTCACACTCTCCCCGTCTCTCTCTCCTACAGTCACACTCACCCCCTCTCTCTCTCTCTCTCTCTCTCACACACACACACTCTCTCCCGCTCTCTTTCTCTCACACAGTCACACTCTCCCATATCTATGTCACATGCTCACACTTCCCGCCCCCTATCTCCCTCTCGTACAGTCACACTCTCTATTCCACATTTTCACACTCTCCCTCTCTCACATATTCACACTCTCCCCCTCTCTCTCACATATTCGTCATCTCCCCCTCTCACTCTCACACACAGTCACACTCTCCCGCTCTCTCTCACACATTTAAACTCCCCCCTCTCACTTTCCCACACTCTCCCCTCTCTCCCTCAACACAGTCACACTCACCTCCTCTCTCTCACACATACATTCTCTCACTCTCTCTCACTCTCACACCGTCACACTTGCCCCCTCTCTATGTCACATGCTCACACTCTTCCCCCTCCCTTTCGCACAGTCACAGTGTCTACGTCATATATTCACACTCTCTCCCTCTCTCTCTCACATATTCACACTATCCCCCCTCTCTCTCACATACCCACACTCTCTCCCTCACTCACTCTCACACAGTCACACTGCCCCCTCTCTATGTCATATACTCAGACTCTCCCCTCTCTCGCTGTCACACATATTGACAGTCTCCCCCTCTCTACCTCACTCACAGTCTCGCCCTCCCTCTCGCACTCTCTCCCCCTCTCTCTGCCACACACACTCTGACTCTCCCACTTCTCTCTCCTTCACTCACACTCTCTTTTATCTTTCTTGTGCACATTCTCCCCCACCCTTGCTCACTCATTCTCATTCCCCTCTGTTTCACACTCACACTCTCCTCTCGCTCTCTCACTTTCACCCTATCCCCTCGCTCTTTTAGATACACTCTCGCTCCCTCGCTCTCTCTTTCTCTCTCTCGCAAACACACTCTGCACCACACTCACATTCACAGACTCCCACCTCACTCGCTCTACCACTTTCTCACACATGCACACTCCCTCTCACTCTCACCTCTCGGACACCCACACTCACTCTCCCCACATTTTTCTCAAATACTCACACTAACCGCCCCCACTTACAATCACGCATCTTTCTCACACTCAAACTCTGACCGCACCCTCACAGAATCTACTGCTTTCTCTCACACTGACACATTCAGTCGCATTCCTTTCTCACACCTAAGCACACTCTCTCTCCATTTTTCACTAACAATCTGCCCCCCCCTCGCCCCTCAAATTCACACCTCCCCTCTCTCCCCTGAAATTCAGGCTCTTCCACGCTTTCTTTCACTCTCTGTTTTCCCTCTCTCTCTTTCTCTCTGTCTCTCTGACTCTCACACACAGCCTCAAACTCTACTGTCTCTAAAACGCTCACAAACCCTCATCCCTGTCACGCTCAAACTCTTTCCTCTCTCTCCTGCACACACCCTCACCCCTCTCTATCGCAATCAAACTCTCCCCTCTTTCTCCTTCACACTCTCACCACTTTCACTCAAATCCACAGTCGACCTCTCTCATTCACAATTTCACTCTCTCTCTCTTACTCACACCCTCCCCCTCTCTAGTTCACTCACAGTCTCCCTCTCACTCACACCCAGTCTCTTTCTCACTCTCTCACTCGGACTCTCTCTCTCTTTCACTCACATCCCCCACCCTCTCGAATTCTGTCTCCATCTCTCTCGCACTTTCAGTCTACCTCTCTCTATCCCATTCACAATTTCCCTCTTTCTTATTCAAAGTCACCCTCTCTCACACATTCAGTCTCCATCTCTCTCTGTCACATTTAATTTCCCTCTCTCTCTCACACATTCACAGATTCCCTCTCTCTGACATTAAGTTTCTCCCTCTCTCTCCAAAACTTACACAGTCTCTCCCTCTCTCTCACTCACCGTCTCTTTTGCGCTGTCACTTACTCACAGTCACCCCCTCTCTCTCCCTCACTTACAGTCTCTATCTCTGGCATTCAGTCTCCTTCATTCACTCAATCTCCCACTTTATCTCCGTCACTGGCTTCTCTCTCATTCAGTCTCCCTCTCTGTCTCTCGGACTCAAAGTCTCCATCTCCCTCTCTATCTCACTAAGTCTTCATCTACCTCTCACATTCGCAGTTTCCCACTCTCTCTCTCACACATTCAGTCTCTTTCTCTCTCTCACATTCACATTCTCTCTCCTTCTCACTCACATTCACAGCCTACCTATGTCTAACTGTCCCCATCTCTTTCGCTCTCATACAATCTCACCCTCACACTGTCTCCATCTCTCTTTCACTAACATTCTCCTTCCCTGACATTCACCGTCTCCCTCTCTCACTCGTTTTCTAACACTCTCTCTTTCTCCCTCTCCCTCTATCTTACATTCACAATCTCTCCCTCTCTCTCACATTCACATGCTCCCTCTATCGCAATCAGTCTCCCGCTCACTCTATCCGATACAAAATTCCCCTTCTCTAATTCTCCACTCTCTCTCACATCCACAGTCTCCCTAAATCATTCTTAAGCACGTCCAATCTCCCCCTCTCTCTGTCTCACATTCACTGTCTCCATCTTTCTCTCTCTCACTGTCCCCATCTCTCTCTCACACTCAATCTCTCTCTCTCACACACACACACATTCACAGTCACCATCGTTCTCTCTTATTAGCAGTCTCGCTCTCTCTCTCTCATGCAATGTCTCCCTCTCCCTCTCATTCACATTCTCTCTCTTTCTCACTCACGTCAAGTTTTCCTCTCTCTCACACATTCGCATGCTCCCTCTCTCTCATTCAAAATCTCCATCTGTCTTCCTCTCTTACATTCACAGTCTCCCTATTATCTCACATTCACAGTTTCCCTGTCACTCTCCCATTCACGTTCTCCCTCTCTCACTCACTCACACATTATCCCTCTCTCACACTCGTAGTCTCTCTCTCTTTCTCTCTCACTGTCACACACACAGTCTTCCTCTCTCACGCTACCTCCCTCTCTCTCACACATTTACATTCTCTATCTATCTCTCACATTCAGTCTCTCTCTCACTCACAGTATCCCTCCCTCTGACAAATTCACAGGCTCACCCTCAATCTCACATTCACATCCTCTCTCTCTCTTTCACTCATTCACTGTCTCCCTCTCTCTCCAACTCACTCACTGCGTCGATCTCTCTCTCCTCACTCGCAGTATGCCTCTCTCTCACATTCACAGGCCCCGTCTCTCTCTCACATTTACATTCTCTCTATCTCTCTCTCTCTTAATCACACACAGTCTGCCAATGTCTCTGACTCACAGTCTCCCACTGTCTGTGATTCACGGTCCCCATCTCTCTCACATTCACCGTCTCCCTCTCTCTCACATTCACAATTTCCCTGCTCTCTCTCCTTCACATTCTCCTTTTCTCTCCCACTGACTCACAGTAGCTTCACTCTCACAGTCTCCCTCTTTGATTCGCTCACAGTGTCTCTCTGTCACATTCACATTCACCCTCTCTCCCTCACATTCAGTACCCCTCTCTCTAATATTATCTATCTCACTGTCATTCACAATCCTCCTCTCTCTCTTTCACTCACTGCCTCCCTTCCTCTGACATTCACCGTCTCCCTCGCTCTCTGAATTTCACATTTGCACTAACTCTCTCTCTCTCTCTCACGTTTAGAGTCGCCCT